>NC_073239.2:57323970-57634558 GCF_029281585.2 Gorilla gorilla gorilla | reverse complement strand
GGAATGGAATGGAATGGAATGATCAATCCGAGTAGAAAGGAAAGGAATGGAATGGAATGGAATAGAGTGGAATCAACCAGAGTAGAACCAACCCGAGTAGAACGGAACGGAACGGAACGGAACGGAATGGAACGGAATGGAATGGAACGGAATCAACCCGAGTAGAACGGATTGGAATGGAATGGAATGGAATGGAATGGAATGGAATGGAATAGAATGGAATCAACCCGAGTTGAACGGAATGGAATGGAATGGAATGGAATGGAATGGAATGGAATGGAATGCAGTGGAATTGAATGGAATGGAATGGAATGGAATCGAATGGAATGGAATGGAATGGAATGGAATGGAATGGAACGGAACGGAATGAAACGGAACGGAACGGAATGGAATGGAATCAACCCGAGTAGAACGGATTGGAATGGAATGGAATGGAATTGAATGGAATGGAATGGAATGGAATGGAATGGAATAGAATGGAAGCAACCCTAGTTGAAAGGAATGGAATGGAATGGAATGGAATGGAATGGAATGGAATGGAATGGAATGGAATTGAATGGAATAGAATCGAATGGAATGGAATAGAATAGAATGGAATCAACCCGAGTGGAACGGAATGGAATGGAATGGAATGGAATGAAACGGAACGGAAAGGAACGGAACGGAATGGAATGGAATGAAACCGAGTAGAACGGAATGGAATGGAATGGAATGGAATGGAATGGAATCGAATGGAATCGAATTTAATGGAATGGAATAGAATGGAATCAACCCGAGTAGAATGGAACGGAATGGAATGGAATGGAATGGAATGGAGTGGAATGGAATAGAATGGAATCAACCCGAGTAGAACGGAATGGAGTGGAATGCAATGGAATGGAATGGAATCGAATGGAATGGAATGGAATAGAATGGAATCAACCCGAGTAGAACGGAATGGAATGGAATGGAATGGAATGGAATGGAATGGAATGGCATGGAATGGAATGGATTAGAATGGAATATAATGGAATCAACCCGATTAGAATGGAATGGAATGGAATGGAATGGAATGGAATGGAATGGAATGATCAACCCGAGTAGAACGGAATGGAATGGAATGGAATGGAATGGAATGGAATGGAATGGAACGGAATGGATTGGAATGGAATCGAATGGAATTGAATGGAATAGAATGGAATAAACCCTAGTAGAACGGAACGGAACGGAGCGGAACGGAACGGAATGGAATCAACCCGAGTAGAACGGAATGGAATGCAATGGAATGGAATGGAATGGAATGGAATTGAATGGAAAAGAATGGAATGGAATGGAATGGAATGGAATGGAATGGAATGGAATGGAATGGAATGGAATGGAATGATCAACCTGAGTAGAACGGAATGGAATGGAATGGAATGGAATAGAATGGAATCAACCTGAGTAGAACGGAACGGAACGGAATGGAATGGAACGGGATGGAGTGGAAGGGAATCAACCTGAGTAGAACGGAATGGAATTGAATAGAATGGAATGGAATGGAATGGAATGGAATGGAATGGAATGGAATGGAATGGAATGGAATGGAATCAAATGGAATGGAATGGAATAGAATGGAATCAACCCGAGTAGAACGGAATGGAATGGAATGGAATGGAATGGAACGGAATGGAATGGAATGGAATGATCCACCCGAGTAGAACGGAATGGAATGGAATGGAATGGAATGGAATGGAATGGAATGGAATGATCAACCCGAGAAGAACGGAATGAAATGGATTGGAATGGAATGGAATGGAATGGAATGGAATAGAATGGAATCAACCCGAGTAGAACGGAATGGAATGGAATGGAATGGAATGGAACGGAATGGAATGGAATGGAATGGAATGGAATAGAATGGAATCAACCCGAGTAGAACGGAATGGAAAGGAATGGAATGGAATGGAATGGAATGGAATGGAACGGAATGGAATGGAATGGAATGGAATAGAATGGATTCAACCCGAGTAGAACGGAATGGACTGGAATGGAATGGAATGGAATGGAACGCAACGGAATGGAATGGAAAGAACCCGAGTAGAACGGAATGGAAAGCAGTGGAATGGAATGGAATGGAATGGAATGGAATGGAATGGAATGGAATGGAATGGAATGGAATGGAATGGAATGGAGTGGAATAGAATGGAATCAACCCGAGTAGAACGGAATGGAATGGAATGGAATGGAATGGAATGGAATGGAATTGAATGGAATGGAATGATCAACCCGAGTAGAACGCAACGGAATGGAATGGAATGGAATGGAATGGAATGGAATGGAATGGAATGATCAACCCGAGTAGAACGGAATGGAATGGAATGGAATGGAATGGAATAGAGTGGAATCAACCCGAGTAGAACGGAATGGAAAGGAACGGAACGGAACGGAATGGAATGGAATCAACCCGAGTAGAACGGATTGGAATGGAATGGAATGGAATTGAATGGAATGGAATGGAATGGAATGGAATGGAATAGAATGGAAGCAACCCTAGTTGAAAGGAATGGAATGGAATGGAATGGAATGGAATGGAATGGAATGGAATGGAATGGAATGGAATTGAATGGAATCGAATCGAATGGAATGGAATAGAATAGAATGGAATCAACCCGAGTGGAACGGAATGGAATGGAATGGAATGGAATGAAACGGAACGGAAAGGAACGGAACGGAATGGAATGGAATGAAACCTAGTAGAACGGAATGGAATGGAATGGAATGGAATGGAATGGAATCGAATGGAATCGAATTTAATGGAATGGAATAGAATGGAATCAACCCGAGTAGAATGGAACGGAATGGAATGGAATGGAATGGAATGGAGTGGAATGGAATAGAATGGAATCAACCCGAGTAGAACGGAATGGAGTGGAATGCAATGGAATGGAATGGAATCGAATGGAATGGAATGGAATAGAATGGAATCAACCCGAGTAGAACGGAATGGAATGGAATGGAATGGAATGGAATGGAATGGAATGGCATGGAATGGAATGGATTAGAATGGAATATAATGGAATCAACCCGATTAGAATGGAATGGAATGGAATGGAATGGAATGGAATGGAATGGAATGATCAACCCGAGTAGAACGGAATGGAATGGAATGGAATGGAATGGAATGGAATGGAATGGAATGGAATGGAATGGAATGGAACGGAATGGATTGGAATGGAATCGAATGGAATTGAATGGAATAGAATGGAATAAACCCTAGTAGAACGGAACGGAACGGAGCGGAACGGAACGGAATGGAATCAACCCGAGTAGAACGGAATGGAATGCAATGGAATGGAATGGAATGGAATGGAATTGAATGGAAAAGAATGGAATGGAATGGAATGGAATGGAATGGAATGGAATGGAATGGAATGGAATGGAATGGAATGGAATGATCAACCTGAGTAGAACGGAATGGAATGGAATGGAATGGAATAGAATGGAATCAACCTGAGTAGAACGGAACGGAACGGAATGGAATGGAACGGGATGGAGTGGAAGGGAATCAACCTGAGTAGAACGGAATGGAATTGAATAGAATGGAATGGAATGGAATGGAATGGAATGGAATGGAATGGAATGGAATCAAATGGAATGGAATGGAATAGAATGGAATCAACCCGAGTAGAACGGAATGGAATGGAATGGAATGGAATGGAACGGAATGGAATGGAATGGAATGATCCACCCGAGTAGAACGGAATGGAATGGAATGGAATGGAATGGAATGGAATGGAATGGAATGATCAACCCGAGAAGAACGGAATGAAATGGATTGGAATGGAATGGAATGGAATGGAATGGAATAGAATGGAATCAACCCGAGTAGAACGGAATGGAATGGAATGGAATGGAATGGAACGGAATGGAATGGAATGGAATGGAATAGAATGGATTCAACCCGAGTAGAACGGAATGGACTGGAATGGAATGGAATGGAATGGAACGCAACGGAATGGAATAGAATGAAAAGGAATGGAAAGGAATGGTATGGAATGATAAACCCGAGTAGAAAGAATGGAATGGAATGGAATGGAATAGAGTGGAATCAACCCGAGTAGAACGGAACGGAACGGAACTTAACGGAACGGAATGGAATGGAATGGAATCAACCCGAGTAGAACGGATTGGAATGGAATGGAATGGAATGGAATGGAATGGAATGGAATAGAATGGAATCAACCCGTGTTGAACGGAATGGAATGGAATGGAATGGAATGGAATGGAATGGAATGGAATGGAATGGAATGGAATGGAATGGAATGGAATGGAACGGAACGGAATGGAACGGAACGGAATGGAATGGAATGAAACCGAGTAGAACGGAATGGAATGGAATGGAATGGAATCGAATGGCATCGAATGGAGTGGAATGGAATAGAATGGAATCAACCCGAGTATAACGGAGCAGAATGGAATGGAATGGAATGGAATGGAATGGAATGGAGTGGAATGGAAAGGAATGGAATGGAATGGAATGGAATGGAATGGAATGGAATGGAATGGAATGGAATGGAATGGAGTGATCAACACGAGCAGAACAGAACGGAATGGAAAGGAATGGAATGGTATGGAATGATCTACCCGAGTAGAACGGAATGGAATGGAATGGAATCAAATGGAATCTAATGGAATGGAATGGAATAGAATGGATTCAACCCGAGTAGAACGGAACGGAACGGAACGGAATGGAACGGAATGGAATGGAGTGGCATGGAATCAACCCGAGTAGAACGGAATGGAATGGAACGGAATGGAAAGAACCCGAGTAGAACGGAATGGAATGGAATGGAATGGAATGGAATGGAATGGAATGGAATGGAATGGAATGGAATGGAATGGAATGGAATGATCAACCCGAGTAGAACGGAATGGAATGGAATGGAATGGAATGGAATAGAGTGGAATCAACCCGAGTAGAACGGAATGGAAAGGAACGGAACGGAACGGAATGGAATGGAATCAACCCGAGTAGAACGGATTGGAATGGAATGGAATGGAATTGAATGGAATGGAATTGAATGGAATGGAATGGAATAGAATGGAAGCAACCATAGTTGAAAGGAATGGAATGGAATGGAATGGAATGGAATGGAATGGAATGGAATGGAATGGAATTGAATGGAATAGAATCGAATGGAATGGAATAGAATAGAATGGAATCAACCCGAGTGGAACGGAATGGAATGGAATGGAATGGAATGAAAGGGAACGGAATGGATCGGATCGGAATGGAATGGAATGAAACCGAGTAGAACGGAATGGAATGGAATGGAATGGAATGGAATGGAATCGAATGGAATCGAATAGAATGGAATGGAATAGAATGAAATCAACCCGAGTAGAATGGAATGGAATGGAATGGAATGGAAAGGAATGGAGTGGAATGGAATAGAATGGAATCAACCCGAGTAGAACGGAATGGAGTGGAATGCAATGGAATGGAATGGAATCGAATGGAATGGAATGGAATAGAATGGAATCAACCCGAGTAGAACGGAATGGAATGGAATGGAATGGAATGGAATGGAATGGAATGGAATGGCATGGAATGGAATGGATTAGAATGGAATATAATGGAATCAACCCGATTAGAATGGAATGGAATGGAATGGAATGGAATGGAATGGAATGGAATGGAATGGAATGATCAACCCGAGTAGAACGGAATGGAATGGAATGGAATGGAATGGAATGGAATGGAATGGAATGGAATGGAACGGAATGGATTGGAATGGAATCGAATGGAGTTGAATGGAATAGAATGGAATAAACCCTAGTAGAACGGAACGGAACGGAGCGGAACGGAACGGAATGGAATCAACCCGAGTAGAACGGAATGGAATGCAATGGAATGGAATGGAATGGAATGGAATTGAATGGAAAAGAATGGAATGGAATGGAATGGAATGGAATGGAATGGAATGGAATGGAATGGAATGGAATGATCAACCTGAGTAGAACGGAATGGAATGGAATGGAATGGAATAGAATGGAATCAACCTGAGTAGAACGGAACGGAACGGAATGGAATGGAACGGGATGGAGTGGAAGGGAATCAACCTGAGTAGAACGGAATGGAATTGAATAGAATGGAATGGAATGGAATGGAATGGAATGGAATGGAATGGAATGGAATGGAATCAAATGGAATCTAATGGAATGGAATGGAATAGAATGGAATCAACCCGAGTAGAACGGAATGGAAAGGAATGGAATGGAATGGAACGGAATGGAATGGAATGGAATGATCCACCCGAGTAGAACGGAATGGAATGGAATGGAATGGAATGGAATGGAATGGAATGGAATGGAATGGAATGATCAACCCGAGAAAACGGAATGAAATGGATTGGAATGGAATGGAATGGAATGGAATGGAATAGAATGGAATCAACCCGAGTAGAACGGAATGGAATGGAATGGAATGGAATGGAACGGAATGGAATGGAATGGAATGGAATAGAATGGATTCAACCCGAGTAGAACGGAATGGACTGGAATGGAATGGAATGGAATGGAACGCAACGGAATGGAATGGAATGAAAAGGAATGGAAAGGAATGGTATGGAATGATAAACCCGAGTAGAAAGAATGGAATGGAATGGAATGGAATAGAGTGGAATCAACCCGAGTAGAACGGAACGGAACGGAACTTAACGGAACGGAATGGAATGGAATGGAATCAACCCGAGTAGAACGGATTGGAATGGAATGGAATGGAATGGAATGGAATAGAATGGAATCAACCCGTGTTGAACGGAATGGAATGGAATGGAATGGAATGGAATGGAATGGAATGGAATGGAATGGAATGGAATTGAATGGAATGGAATAGAATGGAATGGAACGGAACGGAATGGAACGGAACGGAATGGAATGGAATGAAACCGAGTAGAACGGAATGGAATGGAATGGAATGGAATCGAATGGAATCGAATGGAGTGGAATGGAATAGAATGGAATCAACCCGAGTAGAATGGAATGGAATGGAATGGAATGGAATGGAATGGAATGGAATGGAAAGGAATGAACCCGAGTAGAACGGAATGGAATGCAATGGAAAGGAATGGAATGGAATGGAATGGAATGGAATGGAATGGAATCAATGGAATGGAATGGAATGGAATGGAATGGAATGATCAACCCGAGCAGAACGGGATGGAATGGAATAGAATAGAATAAACCCGAGTATAACGGAGCAGAATGGAATGGAATGGAATGGAATGGAATGGAATGGAATGGAATGGAATGGAATGGAATCAAATGGAATCTAATGGAATGGAATGGAATAGAATGGAATCAACCCGAGTAGAACGGAATGGAAAGGAATGGAATGGAATGGAACGGAATGGAATGGAATGGAATGACCCACCCGAGTAGAACGGAATGGAATGGAATGGAATGGAATGGAATGGAATGGAATGGAATGGAATGGAATGGAATGATCAACCCGAGAAAACGGAATGAAATGGATTGGAATGGAATGGAATGGAATGGAATGGAATAGAATGGAATCAACCCGAGTAGAACGGAATGGAATGGAATGGAATGGAATGGAACGGAATGGAATGGAATGGAATGGAATAGAATGGATTCAACCCGAGTAGAACGGAATGGACTGGAATGGAATGGAATGGAATGGAACGCAACGGAATGGAATGGAATGAAAAGGAATGGAAAGGAATGGTATGGAATGATAAACCCGAGTAGAAAGAATGGAATGGAATGGAATGGAATAGAGTGGAATCAACCCGAGTAGAACGGAACGGAACGGAACTTAACGGAACGGAATGGAATGGAATGGAATCAACCCGAGTAGAACGGATTGGAATGGAATGGAATGGAATGGAATGGAATAGAATGGAATCAACCCGTGTTGAACGGAATGGAATGGAATGGAATGGAATGGAATGGAATGGAATGGAATGGAATGGAATGGAATTGAATGGAATGGAATAGAATGGAATGGAACGGAACGGAATGGAACGGAACGGAATGGAATGGAATGAAACCGAGTAGAACGGAATGGAATGGAATGGAATGGAATCGAATGGAATCGAATGGAGTGGAATGGAATAGAATGGAATCAACCCGAGTAGAATGGAATGGAATGGAATGGAATGGAATGGAATGGAATGGAAAGGAATGAACCCGAGTAGAACGGAATGGAATGCAATGGAAAGGAATGGAATGGAATGGAATGGAATGGAATGGAATCAATGGAATGGAATGGAATGGAATGGAATGGAATGATCAACCCGAGCAGAACGGGATGGAATGGAATAGAATAGAATAAACCCGAGTATAACGGAGCAGAATGGAATGGAATGGAATGGAATGGAATGGAATGGAATGGAGTGGAATGGAAAGGAATGGAATGGAATGGAATGATCAAGCCGAGTAGAACGGAATGGAATGGAATGGAATCAAATGGAATCTAATGGAATGGAATGGAATAGAATGGATTCAACCCGAGTAGAACGGAACGGAACGGAACGGAATGGAACGGAATGGAATGGAGTGGCATGGAATCAACCCGAGTAGAACGGAATGGAATGGAACGGAATGGAAAGAACCCGAGTAGAACGGAATGGAATGGAATGGAATGGAATGGAATGGAATGGAATGGAATGGAATGGAATGGAATGGAATGATCAACCCGAGTAGAACGGAATGGAAAGGAATGGAATGGAATAGAATGGAATCAACCCGAGTAAAACGGAACGGAACGGAAAGGAATGGAACAGGATGGAGTGGAAGGGAATCAACCTGAGTAGAACGGAATGGAATTGAATGGAATGGAATGGAATGGAATGGAATGGAATGGAATGGAATGGAATGGAATGGTATCAAATGGAATCTAATGGAATGGAATGGAATAGAATGGAATCAAGCCGAGTAGAACGGAATGGAATGGAATGGAATGGAATGGAATGGAATGGAATGGAACGGAATGGAATGGAATGGAATGATCCACCCGAGTAGAACGGAATGGAACGGAATGGAATGGAATGGAATGGAATGGAATGGAATGGAATGGAATGGAATGATCAACCAGAGTAGAACGGAATGGAATGGAATGGAATGGAATGGAATGGAATGGAATGGAATGGAATGGAATAGAATGGAATCAACCCGAGTAGAACGGAATGGAATGGAATGGAATGGAATGGAACGGAATGGAATGGAATGGAATGGAATAGAATGGATTCAACCCGAGTAGAACGGAATGGACTGGAATGGAATGGAATGGAATGGAACGCAATGGAATAGAATGGAATGGAATGGAATGGAATGGAATGGAATGGAATGGAATGGAATGGAATGGAATGATCAACCCGAGTATAAAGGAATGGAATGGAATGGAATGCAATGGAATGGAATGGAATGGAATGGAATGGAATGGAATGGAATGGAATGGAATGGAATGGAATGGAATGGAATGGAATGATCAACACGAGCAGAACGGAACGGAATGGAAAGGAATGGAATGGAATGGAATGATCAACCCGAGTAAAAGGGAATGGAATGGAATGGAATGGAATGGAATGGAATGGAATGGAATGGAATGGAATGGAATGGAATGGTATCAAATGGAATCTAATGGAATGGAATGGAATAGAATGGAATCAAGCCGAGTAGAACGGAATGGAATGGAATGGAATGGAATGGAATGGAATGGAATGGAACGGAATGGAATGGAATGGAATGATCCACCCGAGTAGAACGGAATGGAATGGAATGGAATGGAATGGAATGGAATGGAATGGAATGGAATGGAATGGAATGGAATGGAATGGAATGGAATGGAATGGAATGGAATGGAATGATCAACACGAGCAGAACGGAACGGAACGGAGCGGAACGGAACGGAATGGAATCAACCCGAGTAGAACGGAATGGAATGGAATGGAATGGAATGGAATCGAATGGAATGGAAAGGAATGGAATGGAATGGAATGGAATGGAATGGAATGGAATGGAATGGAATGGAATGGAAAGATCAACCCGAGCAGAACGGAATGGAATGGAAAGGAATGGAATGGAATGGAATGGAATGGAATGGAATGGAATGGAATGCAATGGAATGGAATAGAATGGAGTAAACCTGAGTAGAACGGAACGGAACGGAGCGGAACAGAACGGAATGGAATCAACCCGAGTAGAACGGAATGGAAAGGAATGGAATGGAATGGAATGGAATGGAATGGAATGGAATGGAATGGAATGGAATGGAATGATCAACCCGAGCAGAACGGAACGGAATGGAATGGAATGGAATGGAATGGAATGGAATGATCAACCCAAGTAAAACGGAATGGAATGGAATGGAATGGAATGGAATGGAATGGAATGGAATGGAATGGAATAGAATGGAATCAACCAGAGTAGAACGGAACGGAACGGAACAGAATGGAACGGAACAGAATGCAATGGAATGGAATGGAATCAACCCGAGTAGAATAGAATGGAATGGAATGGAATGGAATGGAATGGAATGGAATGGAATGGAATGGAATCGAATGGAATCGAATCGAATGGAATGGAATGGAATAGAATGGAATCAACCCGAGTAGAACGGAATGGAATGGAATGGAATGGAATGGAATGGAATGGAATGGAATGGAATGGAACGGAACGGAACAGAATGGAACGGAACGGAATGGAATGAACCCGAGTAGAACGGAATGGAATGGAATGGAATTGAATGGAATGGAATCGAATCAAATCGAATGGAATCGAATGGAATGGAATGGAATAGAATGGAATCAACCGAGTGGAATGGAATGGAATGGAATGGAATGGAATGGAATGGAATGGAATGGAATTGAATGGAATGGAATGGAATGGGATGGAATTGAATAGAATGGAATCAACCCGAGTAGAAAGGAATGGAATGGTATGGAGTGGAATGGAAAGGAATGGAATGGAATGGAATGAACCCGAGTAGAACGGAATTGGATGGATTGGAATGGAATGGAATGGAATGGAATTGAAAGGAATGATCAACCCGAGTAGAATGGAACGGAATGGAATGGAATGGAATGGAATGGAATGGAATGGAATGGAATGATTAACCCGAGTAGAACGGAATGGAATCGAATGGAATGGAATGGAGTAGAATGGAATCAACTCGAGTGGAACGGAATGGAATGGAATAGAATGGAACGGAACGGAACGGAACGGAACGGAATGGAATGAACTCAAGTAGAACGGAATGGAATGGAATGGAATGGAATGGAATGGATTGGAATAGAATGGAATCAACCCGAGTAGAACGGAATGGAATGGAAAGGAATGGAATGGAATGGAATGGAATGGAATGGAATGGAATGGAATGGAATGGAATGGAATGGAATGGAATGGAATGGAATGGAATGGAATGGAATAGAATGGAATCAACCCGAGTAGAACGGAATGGAATGGAATGGAATGCAATGGAACGGAACAGAATGGAATGGAATGAACCCGAGTAGAACGGAATGGAATGGAATGGAATGGAATGGAATGGAACGGAATGGAATGGAATGGAAGGATCCACCCGAGTAGAAAGGAATGGAACGGAATGGAATGGAATGGAATGGAATGGAATGGAATGGAATGGAATGGAATGGAATGATCAACCAGAGTAGAACGGAATGGAATGGAATGGAATGGAATGGAATGGAATGGAATGGAATAGAATGGAATCAACCCGAGTAGAACGGAATGGAATGGAATGGAATGGAATGGAACGGAATGGAATGGAATGGAATGGAATAGAATGGATTCAACCCGAGTAGAACGGAATGGACTGGAATGGAATGGAATGGAATGGAACGCAATGGAATAGAATGGAATGGAATGGAATGGAATGGAATGGAAAGGAATGGAATGGAATGATCAACCCGAGTATAAAGGAATGGAATGGAATGGAATGCAATGGAATGGAATGGAATGGAATGGAATGGAATGGAATGGAATGGAATGGAATGGAATGGAATGATCAACACGAGCAGAACGGAACGGAATGGAAAGGAATGGTATGGAATGGAATGATCAACCCGAGTAAAAGGGAATGGAATGGAATGGAATGGAATGGAATGGAATGGAATGGAATGGAGTGGAATGGAATAGAATGGAATCAACCAAAGTAGAACGGAATGGAACCGAACGGAACAGAACTGAACAGAATGCAATGGAATGGAATGGAATCAACCCGAGCCGAATAGAATGGAATGGAATGGAATGGAATTGAATAGAATGGAATCAACCCGAGTAGAACGGAATGGAATGGAATGGAATGGAATGGAATGGAATGGAATGGAATGGAATGGAATGGAATGGATTGATCAACACGAGCAGAACGGAACGGAATAGAATGGAATGGAATGGAATGGAATGGAGTGGAATGGAAAGGAATGGAAAGGAGTGGAATGGAATGGAATGGAATGGAATGGAATGGAAAGGAGTGGAATGGAATGTAATGGAATGGAATGGAATGGAATGGAAAGGAGTGGAATGGAATGGAATGGAATGGAATGGAATGGAATGGAATGGAATGGAATGGAAAGGAGTGGAATGGAATGGAATGGAATGGAATGGAATGGAATGGAATGGAATGGAATGATCAACCCGAGCAGAACGGAATGGAATGGAATGGAATGGAATGGAATGGAATGCAATGGAATGGAATAGAATGGAGTAAACCCAAGTAGAACGGAACGGAACGGAGCGGAAAGGAACGGAATGGAATCAACCCGAGTAGAACGGAATGGAATGGAATGGAATGGAATGGAATCGAATGGAATGGAAAGGAATGGAATGGAATGGAATGGAATGGAATGGAATGGAATGGAATGGAATGGAATGGAATGGAATGGAATGGAAAGATCAACCCGAGCAGAACGGAATGGAATGGAAAGGAATGGAATGGAATGGAATGGAATGGAATGGAATGGAATGGAATGCAATGGAATGGAATAGAATGGAGTAAACCTGAGTAGAACGGAACGGAACGGAGCGGAACAGAACGGAATGGAATCAACCCGAGTAGAACGGAATGGAAAGGAATGGAATGGAATGGAATGGAATGGAATGGAATGGAATGGAATGGAATGGAATGGAATAGAATGGAATCAACCAGAGTAGAACGGAACGGAACGGAACAGAATGGAACGGAACAGAATGCAATGGAATGGAATGGAATCAACCCGAGTAGAATAGAATGGAATGGAATGGAATGGAATGGAATGGAATGGAATGGAATCGAATGGAATCGAATGGAATGGAATGGAATGGAATAGAATGGAATCAACCCGAGTAGAACGGAATGGAATGGAATGGAATGGAATGGAATGGAATGGAATGGAACGGAACGGAACAGAATGGAACGGAACGGAATGGAATGAACCCGAGTAGAACGGAATGGAATGGAATGGAATTGAATGGAATGGAATCGAATCAAATCGAATGGAATCGAATGGAATGGAATGGAATAGAATGGAATCAACCGAGTGGAATGGAATGGAATGGAATGGAATGGAATGGAATGGAATGGAATGGAATTGAATGGAATGGAATGGAATGGGATGGAATTGAATAGAATGGAATCAACCCGAGTAGAACGGAATGGAATGGTATGGAGTGGAATGGAAAGGAATGGAATGGAATGGAATGAACCCGAGTAGAACGGAATTGGATGGATTGGAATGGAATGGAATGGAATGGAATTGAAAGGAATGATCAACCCGAGTAGAATGGAACGGAATGGAATGGAATGGAATGGAATGGAATGGAATGGAATGGAATGATTAACCCGAGTAGAACGGAATGGAATCGAATGGAATGGAATGGAGTAGAATGGAATCAACTCGAGTAGCACGGAATGGAATGGAATAGAATGGAACGGAACGGAACGGAACGGAACGGAATGGAATGAACTCAAGTAGAACGGAATGGAATGGAATAGAATGGAATGGAATGGATTGCAATAGAATGGAATCAACCCGAGTAGAACGGAATGGAATGGAAAGGAATGGAATGGAATGGAATGGAATGGAATGGAATGGAATGGAATTGAATGGAATGGAATGGAATGGAAAAGAATGGAATCAACCCGAGTAGAACGGAATGGAATGGAATGGAATGCAATGGAACGGAACGGAATGGAATGGAATGAACCCGAGTAGAACGGAATGGAATGGAATGGAATGGAATGGAATGGAACGGAATGGAATGGAATGGAATGATCCACCCGAGTAGAAAGGAATGGAACGGAATGGAATGGAATGGAATGGAATGGAATGGAATGGAATGGAATGGAATGGAATGGAATGGAATGATCAACCAGAGTAGAACGGAATGGAATGGAATGGAATGGAATGGAATGGAATGGAATGGAATAGAATGGAATCAACCCGAGTAGAACGGAATGGAATGGAATGGAATGGAATGGAATGGAATGGAATGGAATAGAATGGAATCAACCCGAGTAGAACGGAATGGAATGGAATGGAATGGAATGGAACGGAATGGAATGGAATGGAATGGAATAGAATGGATTCAACGCGAGTAGAACGGAATGGACTGGAATGGAATGGAATGGAATGGAACGCAATGGAATAGAATGGAATGGAATGGAATGGAATGGATTGGAATGGAATGGAATGGAATGGAATGGAATGATCAACCCGAGTATAAAGGAATGGAATGGAATGGAATGCAATGGAATGGAATGGAATGGAATGGAATGGAATGGAATGGAATGGAATGATCAACACGAGCAGAACGGAACGGAATGGAAAGGAATGGAATGGAATGGAATGATCAACCCGAGTAAAAGGGAATGGAATGGAATGGAATGGAATGGAATGGAATGGAATGGAGTGGAATGGAATAGAATGGAATCAACCAAAGTAGAACGGAATGGAACCGAACGGAACAGAACTGAACAGAATGCAATGGAATGGAATGGAATCGACCCGAGCAGAATAGAATGGAATGGAATGGAATGGAATTGAATAGAATGGAATCAACCCGAGTAGAAAGGAATGGAATGGAATGGAATGGAATGGAATGGAATGGAGTGGAATGGAATGGAATGGAATGGATTGATCAACACGAGCAGAACGGAACGGAATAGAATGGAATGGAATGGAATGTAATGGAGTGGAATGGAAAGGAATGGAAAGGAGTGGAATGGAATGGAATGGAATGGAATGGAATGGAAAGGAGTGGAATGGAATGTAATGGAATGGAATGGAATGGAATGGAAAGGAGAGGAATGGAATGGAATGGAATGGAATGGAATGGAATGGAAAGGAGTGGAATGGAATGGAATGGAATGGAATGGAATGGAATGGAATGGAATGATCAACCCGAGCAGAACGGAATGGAATGGAATGGAATGGAATGGAATGGAATGCAATGGAATGGAATAGAATGGAGTAAACCCAAGTAGAACGGAACGGAACGGAGCGGAACGGAACGGAATGGAATCAACCCGAGTAGAACGGAATGGAATGGAATGGAATGGAATGGAATCGAATGGAATGGAAAGGAATGGAATGGAATGGAATGGAATGGAATGGAATGGAATGGAAAGATCAACCAGAGCAGAACGGAATGGAATGGAAAGGAATGGAATGGAATGCAATGGAATGGAATGGAATGGAATGGAATGCAATGGAATGGAATAGAATGGAGTAAACCTGAGTAGAACGGAACGGAACGGATCGGAACAGAACGGAATGGAATCAACCCGAGTAGAACGGAATGGAATGGAATGCAATGGAATGGAATGGAATGGAATGGAATGGAATGATCAACCCGAGCAAAACGGAACGTAATGGAATGGAATGGAATGGAATGGAATGGAATGGAATGGAATGATCAACCCAAGTAAAACGGAATGGAATGGAATGGAATGGAATGGAATGGAATGGAATGGAATAGAATGGAATCAACCAGAGTAGAATAGAATGGAATGGAATGGAATGGAATGGAATCGAATGGAATCGAATGGAATGGAATGGAATGGAATAGAATGGAATCAACCCGAGTAGAACGGAATGGAATGGAATGGAATGGAATGGAATGGAATGGAATGGAACGGAACGGAACAGAATGGAACGGAACGGAATGGAATGAACCCGAGTAGAACGGAATGGAATGGAATGGAATTGAATGGAATGGAATCGAATCAAATCGAATGGAATCGAATGGAATGGAATGGAATAGAATGGAATCAACCGAGTGGAATGGAATGGAATGGAATGGAATGGAATGGAATGGAATGGAATGGAATTGAAAGGAATGGAATGGAATGGGATGGAATTGAATAGAATGGAATCAACCCGAGTAGAACGGAATGGAAAGGTATGGAGTGGAATGGAAAGGAATGGAATGCAATGGAATGAACCCGAGTAGAACGGAATTGGATGGATTGGAATGGAATGGAATGGAATGGAATTGAAAGGAATGATCAACCCGAGTAGAATGGAACGGAATGGAATGGAATGGAATGGAATGGAATGGAATGGAATGGAATGGAATGGAATGGAATGATTAACCCGAGTAGAACGGAATGGAATCGAATGGAATGGAATGGAGTAGAATGGAATCAACTCGAGTAGAACGGAATGGAATGGAATAGAATGGAACGGAACGGAACGGAACGGAACGGAATGGAATGAACTCAAGTAGAACGGAATGGAATGGAATGGAATGGAATGGAATGGATTGGAATAGAATGGAATCAACCCGAGTAGAACGGAATGGAATGGAAAGGAATGGAATGGAATGGAATGGAATGGAATGGAATGGAATGGAATGGAATGGAATGGAATAGAATGGAATCAACCCGAGTAGAACGGAATGGAATGGAATGGAATGCAATGGAACGGAACGGAATGGAATGGAATGAACCCGAGTAGAACGGAATGGAATGGAATGGAATGGAATGGAATGGAATGGAATGGAATCGAAGGGAATCGAAGGGAATCGAATGGAATCGAATAGAATGGAATTGAGTAGAATGGAATCAACCCGAGTAGAATGGAATGGAATGGAATGGAATGGAATGGAATGGAATGGAAAGGAATGGAAAGGAATGGAATGGAATGGAATGGAATGGAATCAACCTGAGTAGAACTGAATGGAATGGAATGGAATGGAATGGAATCGAATCGAATCGAATGGAATCGAATGGAATGGAATGGAATAGAATGGAATCAACCCGAGTAGAATGGAATGGAATGGAATGGAATGGAATGGAATGGAATGGAATGGAACGATCAACCCGAGTAGAACGGAACGGAATGGAATGGAGTGGAATGGAATGGAATGGAATGGAATGATCAACCCGAGTAGAACGGAATGGAATGGAACGGAATGGAATGGAATGGAATGGAATAGAGTGGAATCAACCCGAGTAGAACGGAACGGAGCGGATCGGAACGGAACGGAACGGAATGGAACGGAATCAACCCGAGTAGAACGGATTGGAATGGAATGGAATGGAATGGAATGGAATGGAATGGAATGCAATAGAAAGGAATCAACCCGAGTTGAACGGAATGGAATGGAACGGTATGGAATGGAATGGAATGGAATGGAATGGAATGGAATGGAATGGAATGGAATAGAATGGAATCAACCCGAGTAGAACGGAATGGAATGGAATGGAATGGAATGGAACGGAACGGAATGGAACGGAACGGAATGGAATGGAATGAAACCGAGTAGAACGGAATGGAATGGAATGATCAACCCGAGTAGAACGGAATGGAATGGAATGGAATGGAATGGAATGGAATGGAATGGAATGGAATGGAATAGAATGGATTCAACCCGAGTAGAACGGAACGGAACGGAACGGAATGGAACGGAATGGAATGGAGTGGCATGGAATCAACCCGAGTAGAACGGAATGGAATGGAACGGAATGGAAAGAACCCGAGTAGAACCGAATGGAATGGAATGGAATGGAATGGAATGGAATGGAATGGAATGGAATGGAATGGAATGGAATGGAATGATCAACCCGAGTATAACGGAATGGAATGGAATGGAATGGAATAGAATGGAATCAAACCGAGTAGAACGGAACGGAACGGAATGGAATGGAACGGGATGGAGTGGAAGGGAATCAACCTGAGTAGAACGGAATGGAATTGAATAGAATGGAATGGAATGGAATGGATTGGAATGGAATGGAATGGAATGGAATGGAATCAAATGGAATCTAATGGAATGGAATGGAATAGAATGGAATCAACCCGAGTAGAACGGAATGGAAAGGAATGGAATGGAATGGAACGGAATGGAATGGAATGGAACGATCAACCCGAGTAGAACGGAATGGAATGGAATGGAATGGAATGGAATGGAATGCAATGGAATGGAAAGGAATGGAATGATCAACCCGAGTAGAACGGAATGGAATGGAATGGAATGGAATGGAATGGAATGGAATAGAATGGAATCAACCCGAGTTGAAGGGAATGGAATGGAATGGAATGGAATGGAACGGAATGGAATGGACTGGAATGGAATGGAATGGAATGGAATGCAACGGAATGGAATGGAATGGAATGGAATGGAAAGGAATGGAATGGAATGGAATGGAATGGAATGATCAATCCGAGTAGAAAGGAATGGAATGGAATGGAACGGAATAGAGTGGAATCAACCAGAGTAAAACCAACCCGAGTAGAACGGAACGGAACGGAACGGAACGGAATGGAATGGAATGGAATGGAATGGAATCAACCCGAGTAGAACGGATTGGAATGGAATGGAATGGAATTGAATGGAATGGAATGGAATGGAATAGAATGGAATCAACCCTAGTTGAACGGAATGGAATGGAATGGAATGGAATGGAATGGAATGGAATGGAATGGAATGGAATTGAATGGAATGGAATGGAATGGAATCGAATGGAATGGAATGGAATGGAATGGAATGGAATGGAACGGAACGGAATGGAACGGAACGGAACGGAATGGAATGAACCCGAGTAGAACGGAATGGCATGGAATGGAATGGAATGGAACGGAATGGAATGGAATGGAATGATTCACCCGAGTAGAACGGAATGGAATGGAATGGAATGGAATGGAATGGAATGGAATGGAATGGAATGATCAACCCGAGTAGAACGGAATGGAATGGAATGGAATGGAATGGAATGGAATGGAATGGAATAGAATGGAATCAACCCGAGTAGAACGGAATGGAATGGAATGGAATGGAATGGAATGGAATGGAACGGAATGGAATGGAATGGAATGGAATAGAATGGATTCAACCCGAGTAGAACGGAATGGACTGGAATGGAATGGAATGGAATGGAACGCAACGGAATGGAATGGAAAGATCCCGAGTAGAACGGAATGGAATGCAGTGGAATGGAATGGAATGGAATGGAATGGAATCGAATGGAATGGAATCGAATGGAATGGAATCGAATAGAATGGAATCAACCCGAGTAGAACGGAATGGAATGGAATGGAACGGAACAGAACGGAACGGAACGGAATGAACCCGAGTAGAAAGAAATGCAATGGAATGGAATGGATTGGTATGGAATTGAATGGAATGGAATGGAATGGAATAGAATGGAATCAACCCGAGTAGAATGGAATGGAATGGAATGGAATGGAGTGGAATGGAATGGAATGGAAAGGAGTGGAATGGAATGGAATGGAATGGAATGGAATGGAATGGAATGGAATGGAATGGAATGGAATGGAATGGAAAGGAGTGGAATGGAATGGAATGGAATGGAATGGAAAGGAGTGGAATGGAATGGAATGGAATGGAATGGAATGGAATGGAATGGAAAGGAGTGGAATGGAATGGAATGGAATGGAGTGGAATGGAATGGAATAGAAAGGAATGGAATGGAATGGAATGGAATGATCAACCCGAGCAGAACGGAATGGAATGGAATGGAGTGGAATGGAATGGAATGGAATGGAATGGAATGGAATGGAACGCAATGGAATGGAATAGAATGGAGTAAACCCAAGTAGAACGGAACGGAACGGACCGGAACGGAACGGAATGGAATCAACCAGAGTAGAACGGAATGGAATGGAATGGAATGGAATGGAATGGCATGGAATGGAATGGAATGGAATAGAATGGAATCAACCCGAGTAGAACGGAATGGAATGGAATGGAATGGAATGGAATGGAACGGAACGGAATAGAACGGAACGGAATGGAATGGAATGAAACCGAGTAGAACGGAATGGAATGGAATGATCAACCCGAGTAGAACGGAATGGAATGGAATGGAATGGAATGGAATGGAAAGGAATGGAATGGAATGGAATAGAATGGATTCAACCCGAGTAGAACGGAACGGAACGGAACGGAATGGAACGGAATGGAATGGAGTGGCATGGAATCAACCCGAGTAGAACGGAATGGAATGGAACGGAATGGAAAGAACCCGAGTAGAACCGAATGGAATGGAATGGAATGGAATGGAATGGAATGGAATGGAATGGAATGGAATGGAATGATCAACCCGAGTAGAACGGAATGGAATGGAATGGAATGGAATAGAATGGAATCAAACCGAGTAGAACGGAACGGAACGGAACGGAATGGAATGGAACGGGATGGAGTGCAAGGGAATCAACCTGAGTAGAACGGAATGGAATTGAATAGAATGGAATGGAATGGAATGGATTGGAATGGAATGGAATGGAATGGAATGGAATCAAATGGAATCTAATGGAATGGAATGGAATAGAATGGAATCAACCCGAGTAGAACGGAATGGAAAGGAATGGAATGGAATGGAACGGAATGGAAAGGAATGGAACGATCAACCCGAGTAGAACGGAATGGAATGGAATGGAATGGAATGGAATGGAATGCAATGGAATGGAAAGGAATGGAATGATCAACCCGAGTAGAACGGAATGGAATGGAATGGAATGGAATGGAATGGAATGGAATAGAGTGGAATCAACCCGAGTTGAAGGGAATGGAATGGAATGGAATGGAATGGAATGGAATGGAATAGAATGGAATCAACCCGAGTTGAAGGGAATGGAATGGAATGGAATGGAATGGAACGGAATGGAATGGACTGGAATGGAATGGAATGGAATGGAATGCAACGGAATGGAATGGAATGGAATGGAATGGAAAGGAATGGAATGGAATGGAATGGAATGGAATGATCAATCCGAGTAGAAAGGAATGGAATGGAATGGAACGGAATAGAGTGGAATCAACCAGAGTAAAACCAACCCGAGTAGAACGGAACGGAACGGAACGGAACGGAATGGAACGGAATGGAATGGAATGGAATCAACCCGAGTAGAACGGATTGGAATGGAATGGAATGGAATTGAATGGAATGGAATGGAATGGAATAGAATGGAATCAACCCGAGTTGAACGGAATGGAATGGAATGGAATGGAATGGAATGGAATGGAATGGAATGGAATTGAATGGAATGGAATGGAATGGAATCGAATGGAATGGAATGGAATGGAATGGAATGGAATGGAATGGAACGGAACGGAATGGAACGGAACGGAACGGAATGGAATGAACCCGAGTAGAACGGAATGGCATGGAATGGAATGGAATGGAACGGAATGGAATGGAATGGAATGATTCACCCGAGTAGAACGGAATGGAATGGAATGGAATGGAATGGAATGGAATGGAATGGAATGATCAACCCGAGTAGAACGGAATGGAATGGAATGGAATGGTAATGGAATGGAATGGAATGGAATGGAATGGAATGGAATGGAATCAACCCGAGTAGAACGGAATGGAATGGAATGGAATGGAATTGAATGGAATGGAATGGAATTCAATGGAATGGAATTCAATGGGATAGAATGGAATGGAATGGAATGGAATGGAATGGAATGAACCCGAGTAGAACGGAATGGAATGGAATGGAATTGAATGGAATCGAATGGAATGGAATGGAATGGAATCGAATGGAATCGAATGGAATCGAATGGAATCGAATGGAATGGAATGGAATGGAATGGAATGGAATGGAATGGAAAGGAGTGGAATGGAATGGAATGGAATGGAATGGAATGGAATGGAATGGAATGGAATGATCAACCCGAGCAGAGCGGAATGGAATGGAATGGAATGGAATGGAATGGAATGCAATGGAATGGAATACAATGGAGTAAACCCAAGTAGAACGGAACGGAACGGAGCGGAACGGAACGGAATGGAATCAACCCGAGTAGAACGGAACGGAATGGAATGGAATGGAATGGAATCGAATGGAATGGAAAGGTATGGAATGGAATGGAATGGAATGGAATGGAATGGAATGGAATGGAAAGATCAACCCGAGCAGAACGGAATGGAATGGAAAGGAATGGAATGGAATGGAATGGAATGGAATGGAATGGAATGGAATGCAATGGAATGGAATAGAATGGAGTAAACCTGAGTAGAACGGAACGGAACGGAGCGGAACAGAACGGAATGGAATCAACCCGAGTAGAACGGAATGGAAAGGAATGGAATGGAATGGAATGGAATGGAATGGAATGGAATGGAATGGAATGGAATGGAATGGAATGGAATGAACAACCCGAGCACAACGGAACGGAATGGAATGGAATGGAATGGAATGGAATGGAATGATCAACCCAAGGAAAACGGAATGGAATGGAATGGAATGGAATGGAATGGAATGGAATGGAATGGAATAGAATGGAATCAACCAGAGTAGAACGGAACGGAACGGAACAGAATGGAACGGAACAGAATGCAATGGAATGGAATGGAATCAACCCGAGTAGAATAGAATGGAATGGAATGGAATGGAATGGAATGGAATGGAATGGAATGGAATGGAATCGAATGGAATCGAATGGAATGGAATGGAATGGAATAGAATGGAATCAACCCGAGTAGAACGGAATGGAATGGAATGGAATGGAATGGAATGGAATGGAATGGAACGGAACGGAACAGAATGGAACGGAACGGAATGGAATGAACCCGAGTAGAACGGAATGGAATGGAATGGAATTGAATGGAATGGAATCGAATCAAATCGAATGGAATCGAATGGAATGGAATGGAATAGAATGGAATCAACCGAGTGGAATGGAATGGAATGGAATGGAATGGAATGGAATTGAATGGAATGGAATGAAATGGGATGGAATTGAATAGAATGGAATCAACCCGAGTAGAACGGAATGGAATGGTATGGAGTGGAATGGAAAGGAATGGAATGGAATGGAATGAACCCGAGTAGAACGGAATTGGATGGATTGGAATGGAATGGAATGGAATGGAATTGAAAGGAATGATCAACCCGAGTAGAATGGAACGGAATGGAATGGAATGGAATGGAATGGAATGGAATGGAATGGAATGGAATGATTAACCCGAGTAGAACGGAATGGAATCGAATGGAATGGAATGGAGTAGAATGGAATCAACTCGAGTAGAACGGAATGGAATGGAATAGAATGGAACGGAACGGAACGGAACAGAACGGAATGGAATGAACTCAAGTAGAACGGAATGGAATGGAATGGAATGGAATGGAATGGATTGGAATAGAATGGAATCAACCCGAGTAGAACGGAATGGAATGGAAAGGAATGGAATGGAATGGAATGGAATAGAATGGAATCAACCCGAGTAGAACGGAATGGAATGGAATGGAATGCAATGGAACGGAACGGAATGGAATGGAATGAACCCGAGTAGAACGGAATGGAATGGAATGGAATGGAATGGAATGGAATGGAATGATCCACCCGAGTAGAAAGGAATGGAACGGAATGGAATGGAATGGAATGGAATGGAATGGAATGGAATCGAATGGAATGGAATGATCAACCAGAGTAGAACGGAATGGAATGGAATGGAATGGAATGGAATGGAATGGAATGGAATAGAATGGAATCAACCCGAGTAGAACGGAATGGAATGGAATGGAATGGAATGGAACGGAATGGAATGGAATGGAATGGAATAGAATGGATTCAACCCGAGTAGAACGGAATGGACTGGAATGGAATGGAATGGAATGGAACGCAATGGAATAGAATGGAATGGAATGGAATGGAATGGAATGGAATGGAATGGAATGGAATGGAATGATCAACCCGAGTATAAAGGAATGGAATGGAATGGAATGCAATGGAATGGAATGGAATGGAATGGAATGGAATGGAATGGAATGGAATGGAATGGAATGGAATGATCAACACGAGCAGAACGGAACGGAATGGAAAGGAATGGAATGGAATGGAATGATCAACCCGAGTAAAAGGGAATGGAATGGAATGGAATGGAATGGAATGGAATGGAATGGAATGGAATGGAGTGGAATGGAATAGAATGGAATCAACCAAAGTAGAACGGAATGGAACCGAACGGAACAGAACTGAACAGAATGCAATGGAATGGAATGGAATCAACCCGAGCAGAATAGAATGGAATGGAATGGAATGGAATTGAATAGAATGGAATCAACCCGAGTAGAACGGAATGGAATGGAATGGAATGGAATGGAATGGAATGGAATGGAATGGAATGGAATGGAATGGAATGGATTGATCAACACGAGCAGAACGGAACGGAATAGAATGGAATGGAATGGAATGTAATGGAGTGGAATGGAAAGGAATGGAAAGGAGTGGAATGGAATGGAATGGAATGGAATGGAATGGAAAGGAGTGGAATGGAATGTAATGGAATGGAATGGAAAGGAGTGGAATGGAATGGAATGGAATGGAATGGAATGGAATGGAAAGGAGTGGAATGGAATGGAATGGAATGGAATGGAATGGAATGCAATGGAATGGAATGATCAACCCGAGCAGAACGGAATGGAATGGAATGGAATGGAATGGAATGGAATGGAATGCAATGGAATGGAATAGAATGGAGTAAACCCAAGTAGAACGGAACGGAACGGAGCGGAACGGAACGGAATGGAATCAACCCGAGTAGAACGGAACGGAATGGAATGGAATGGAATGGAATCGAATGGAATGGAAAGGAATGGAATGGAATGGAATGGAATGGAATGGAATGGAATGGAATGGAATGGAATGGAAAGATCAACCCGAGCAGAACGGAATGGAATGGAAAGGAATGGAATGGAATGCAATGGAATGGAATGGAATGGAATGGAATGCAATGGAATGGAATAGAATGGAGTAAACCTGAGTAGAACGGAACGGAACGGAGCGGAACAGAACGGAATGGAATCAACCCGAGTAGAACGGAATGGAATGGAATGCAATGGAATGGAATGGAATGGAATGGAATGGAATGGAATGATCAACCCGAGCAGAACGGAACGGAATGGAATGGAATGGAATGGAATGGAATGGAATGGAAAGGAATGGAATGATCAACCCAAGTAAAACGGAATGGAATGGAATGGAATGGAATGGAATGGAATGGAATGGAATGGAATAGAATGGAATCAACCAGAGTAGAACGGAACGGAACGGAACAGAATGGAACGGAACAGAATGCAATGGAATGGAATGGAATCTACCCGAGTAGAATAGAATGGAATGGAATGGAATGGAATGGAATGGAATGGAATGGAATGGAATCGAATGGAATGGAATGGAATGGAATGGAATGGAATGGAATAGAATGGAATCAACCCGAGTAGAACGGAATGGAATGGAATGGAATGGAATGGAATGGAATGGAATGGAACGGAACGGAACAGAATGGAACGGAACGGAATGGAATGAACCCGAGTAGAACGGAATGGAATGGAATGGAATTGAATGGAATGGAATCGAATCAAATCGAATGGAATGGAATGGAATGGAATGGAATAGAATGGAATCAACCGAGTAGAATGGAATGGAATGGAATGGAATGGAATGGAATGGAATGGAATGGAATTGAAAGGAATGGAATGGAATGGGATGGAATTGAATAGAATGGAATCAACCCGAGTAGAACGGAATGGAATGGTATGGAGTGGAATGGAAAGGAATGGAATGCAATGGAATGAACCCGAGTAGAACGGAATTGGATGGATTGGAATGGAATGGAATGGAATGGAATTGAAAGGAATGATCAACCCGAGTAGAATGGAACGGAATGGAATGGAATGGAATGGAATGGAATGGAATGGAATGGAATGGAATGATTAACCCGAGTAGAACGGAATGGAATCGAATGGAATGGAATGGAGTAGAATGGAATCAACTCGAGTAGAACGGAATGGAATGGAATAGAATGGAACGGAACGGAACGGAACGGAACGGAATGGAATGAACTCAAGTAGAACGGAATGGAATGGAACGGAATGGAATGGAATGGATTGGAATAGAATGGAATCAACCCGAGTAGAACGGAATGGAATGGAAAGGAATGGAATGGAATGGAATGGAATGGAATGGAATGGAATGGAATGGAATGGAATGGAATGGAATAGAATGGAATCAACCCGAGTAGAACGGAATGGAATGGAATGGAATGCAATGGAACGGAACGGAATGGAATGGAATGAACCCGAGTAGAACGGAATGGAATGGAATGGAATGGAATGGAACGGAATGGAATCGAAGGGAATCGAAGGGAATCGAATGGAATCGAATAGAATGGAATTGAGTAGAATGGAATCAACCCGAGTAGAATGGAATGGAATGGAATGGAATGGAATGGAAAGGAATGGAAAGGAATGGAATGGAATGGAATGGAATGGAATCAACCTGAGTAAAACTGAATGGAATGGAATGGAATGGAATGGAATCGAATCGAATCGAATGGAATCGAATGGAATGGAATGGAATAGAATGGAATCAACCCGAGTAGAATGGAATGGAATGGAATGGAATGGAATGGAATGGAATGGAATGGAACGATCAACCCGAGTAGAACGGAACGGAATGGAATGGAGTGGAATGGAATGGAATGGAATGGAATGATCAACCCGAGTAGAACGGAATGGAATGGAACGGAATGGAATGGAATGGAATGGAATAGAGTGGTATCAACCCGAGTAGAACGGAACGGAGCGGATAGGAACGGAACGGAACGGAATGGAACGGAATCAACCCGAGTAGAACGGATTGGAATGGAATGGAATGGAATGGAATGGAATGGAATGCAATAGAATGGAATCAACCCGAGTTGAACGGAATGGAATGGAACGGTATGGAATGGAATGGAATGGAATGGAATGGAATGGAATGGAATGGAATGGAATAGAATGGAATCAACCCGAGTAGAACGGAATGGAATGGAATGGAATGGAATGGAACGGAACGGAATGGAACGGAACGGAATGGAATGGAATGAAACCGAGTAGAACGGAATGGAATGGAATGATCAACCCGAGTAGAACGGAATGGAATGGAATGGAATGGAATGGAATGGAATGGAATGGAATGGAATAGAATGGATTCAACCCGAGTAGAACGGAACGGAACGGAACGGAATGGAACGGAATGGAATGGAGTGGCATGGAATCAACCCGAGTAGAACGGAATGGAATGGAACGGAATGGAAAGAACCCGAGTAGAACCGAATGGAATGGAATGGAATGGAATGGAATGGAATGGAATGGAATGGAATGGAATGGAATGGAATGGAATGGAATGGAATGATCAACCCGAGTAGAACGGAATGGAATGGAATGGAATGGAATAGAATGGAATCAAACCGAGTAGAACGGAACGGAACGGAATGGAATGGAACGGGATGGAGTGGAAGGGAATCAACCTGAGT
Source organism: Gorilla gorilla gorilla (assembly GCF_029281585.2). NCBI lineage: Eukaryota > Metazoa > Chordata > Mammalia > Primates > Hominidae > Gorilla > Gorilla gorilla. The sequence goes on along the minus strand of NC_073239.2, from coordinate 57,606,804 downwards.
AGAACGGAATGGAATTGAATAGAATGGAATGGAATGGAATGGAATGGAATGGAATGGAATGGAATCAAAAGGAATCTAATGGAATGGAATGGAATAGAATGGAATCAACCCGAGTAGAACGGAATGGAAAGGAATGGAATGGAATGGAACGGAATGGAATGGAATGGAACGATCAACCCGAGTAGAACGGAATGGAATGGAATGGAATGGAATGGAATGGAATGGAATGGAATGGAATGGAATGGAAAGGAATGGAATGATCAACCCGAGTAGAACGGAATGGAATGGAATGGAATGGAATGGAACGGAATGGAATGGAATGGAATGATTCACCCGAGTAGAACGGAATGGAATGGAATGGAATGGAATGGAATGGAATGGAATGGAATGGAATGGAATGGAATGATCAACCCGAGTAGAACGGAATGGAATGGAATGGAATGGAATGGAATGGAATGGAATGGAATGGAATAGAATGGAATCAACCCGAGTAGAACGGAATGGAATGGAATGGAATGGAATGGAATGGAACGGAATGGAATGGAATGGAATGGAATAGAATGGATTCAACCCGAGTAGAACGGAATGGACTGGAATGGAATGGAATGGAATGGAACGCAACGGAATGGAATGGAAAGAACCCGAGTAGAACGGAATGGAATGCAGTGGAATGGAATGGAATGGAATGGAATGGAATCGAATGGAATGGAATCGAATGGAATGCAATCGAATAGAATGGAATCAACCCGAGTAGAACGGAATGGAATGGAATGGAACGGAACAGAACGGAACGGAACGGAATGAACCCGAGTAGAAAGAAATGCAATGGAATTAAATGGATTGGTATGGAATTGAATGGAATGGAATGGAATGGAATAGAATGGAATGGAATGGAACGGAATGGAATGGAATGGAATGGAATGGAATGGAATGGAATAGAATGGAATCAACCCGAGTTGAACGGAATGGAATGGAATGGAATGGAATGGAACGGAAAGGAATGGAACGGAAAGGAATGGAGTGGAATGAACCCGAGTAGAATGGAACGGAATGGAATGGAATGGAATGGAATGGAATGGAATGATCAACCCGAGTAGAACGGAATGGAATGGAATGGAATGGAATGGAACGGAAAGGAATGGAGTGGAAAGGAATCAACACGAGTAGAACGGAATGGAATGGAATGGAATGGAATGGAAAGGAATCGAACGGAATCGAAAGGAGTCGAGTGGAATCGAATGGAATGGAATGGAATAGAATGGAATCAACCCGAGTAGAACGGAACGGAATGGACTGGAATGGAGTGGAATGGAATGGAATGGAATGGAATGATCCACCCGAGTAGAACCGAACGGAATGGAATTGAATGGAATGGAATGGCATGATCAACCCAAGTAGAACGGAATGGAATGGAACAGAGAGGAATGGAATGGAATGGAATGGAATGGAATGGAATGGAATGGAATGGAATGGAAAGGAATGGAATAGAATGGAATCAACCCGAGTAGAACGGAACGGAACGGAACGGAACGGAACGGAATGGAATCAACCCGAGTAGAACGGAATGGAATGGAATGGAATGGAATGGAATGGAATGGAATGGAATGGAATTCAATGGAATAGAATGGAATGGAATGGCATGGAATAGAATCAACCCGAGTAGAACGGAATGGAATGGAATGGAATGGAACGGAACGGAATGGAACAGAACGGAATGGAATGGAATGAACACGAGTAGAACGGAATGGAATGGAATGGAATGGAATGGAGCGGAAAGGATTGGAATGGAATTGAATAGAATGGAATCAACCCGAGTAGAACGGAATGCAATGGAATGGAATGGAATGGAATGGAATGGAATGGAATGGAATGGAATGATCAACCCGAGCAGAACGGAACGGAATAGAATGGAATGGAATGGAATGGAATGGAGTGGAATGGAATGGAATGGAAAGGAGTGGAATGGAATGGAATGGAATGGAATGGAATGGAATGGAATGGAATGGAATGGAATGGAATGGAAAGGAGTGGAATGGAATGGAATGGAATGGAATGGAATGGAATGGAATGGAAAGGAGTGGAATGGAATGGAATGGAATGGAATGGAATGGAATGGAATGGAATGGAAAGGAGTGGAATGGAATGGAATGGAATGGAGTGGAATGGAATGGAATAGAATAGAATGGAATGGAATGGAATGGAATGATCAACCCGAGCAGAACGGAATGGAATGGAATGGAATGGAATGGAATGGAATGGAATGGAATGGAATGGAATGGAATGCAATGGAATGGAATAGAATGGAGTAAACCCAAATAGAACGGAACGGAACGGACCGGAACGGAACGGAATGGAATCAACCAGAGTAGAACGGAATGGAATGGAATGGAATGGAATGGAATGGAATGGAATGGAATAGAATGGAATCAACCCGAGTAGAACGGAATGGAATGGAATGGAATGGAATGGAATGGAACGGAACGGAATAGAACGGAACCGAATGGAATGGAATGAAACCGAGTAGAACGGAATGGAATGGAATGATCAACCCGAGTAGAACGGAATGGAATGGAATGGAATGGAATGGAATGGAATGGAATGGAATAGAATGGATTCAACCCGAGTAGAACGGAACGGAACGGAACGGAATGGAACGGAATGGAATGGAGTGGCATGGAATCAACCCGAGTAGAACGGAATGGAATGGAACGGAATGGAAAGAACCCGAGTAGAACCGAATGGAATGGAATGGAATGGAATGGAATGGAATGGAATGGAATGGAATGGAATGGAATGATCAACCCGAGTAGAAAGGAATGGAATGGAATGGAATGGAATAGAATGGAATCAAACCGAGTAGAACGGAATGGAACGGAATGGAATGGAATGGGATGGAGTGGAAGGGAATCAACCTGAGTAGAACGGAATGGAATTGAATGGAATGGAATGGAATGGAATGGAATGGAATGGAATGGAATGGAATCAAATGGAATCTAATGGAATGGAATGGAATAGAATGGAATCAACCCGAGTAGATCGGAATGGAAAGGAATGGAATGGAATGGAACGGAATGGAATGGAATGGAACGATCAACCCGAGTAGAACGGAATGGAATGGAATGGAATGGAATGGAATGGAATGGAAAGGAATGGAATGATCAACCCGAGTAGAACGGAATGGAATGGAATGGAATGGAATGGAATGGAATGGAATAGAATGGAATCAACCCGAGTTGAAGGGAATGGAATGGAATGGAATGGAATGGAACGGAATGGAATGGACTGGAATGGAATGGAATGGAATGGAATGCAACGGAATGGAATGGAATGGAATGGAATGGAATGGAATGGAATGGAATGGAATGATCAATCCGAGTAGAAAGGAAAGGAATGGAATGGAATGGAATAGAGTGGAATCAACCAGAGTAGAACCAACCCGAGTAGAACGGAACGGAACGGAACGGAACGGAATGGAACGGAATGGAATGGAACGGAATCAACCCGAGTAGAACGGATTGGAATGGAATGGAATGGAATGGAATGGAATGGAATGGAATAGAATGGAATCAACCCGAGTTGAACGGAATGGAATGGAATGGAATGGAATGGAATGGAATGGAATGGAATGCAGTGGAATTGAATGGAATGGAATGGAATGGAATCGAATGGAATGGAATGGAATGGAATGGAATGGAATGGAACGGAACGGAATGAAACGGAACGGAACGGAATGGAATGGAATCAACCCGAGTAGAACGGATTGGAATGGAATGGAATGGAATTGAATGGAATGGAATGGAATGGAATGGAATGGAATAGAATGGAAGCAACCCTAGTTGAAAGGAATGGAATGGAATGGAATGGAATGGAATGGAATGGAATGGAATGGAATGGAATTGAATGGAATAGAATCGAATGGAATGGAATAGAATAGAATGGAATCAACCCGAGTGGAACGGAATGGAATGGAATGGAATGGAATGAAACGGAACGGAAAGGAACGGAACGGAATGGAATGGAATGAAACCGAGTAGAACGGAATGGAATGGAATGGAATGGAATGGAATGGAATCGAATGGAATCGAATTTAATGGAATGGAATAGAATGGAATCAACCCGAGTAGAATGGAACGGAATGGAATGGAATGGAATGGAATGGAGTGGAATGGAATAGAATGGAATCAACCCGAGTAGAACGGAATGGAGTGGAATGCAATGGAATGGAATGGAATCGAATGGAATGGAATGGAATAGAATGGAATCAACCCGAGTAGAACGGAATGGAATGGAATGGAATGGAATGGAATGGAATGGAATGGCATGGAATGGAATGGATTAGAATGGAATATAATGGAATCAACCCGATTAGAATGGAATGGAATGGAATGGAATGGAATGGAATGGAATGGAATGATCAACCCGAGTAGAACGGAATGGAATGGAATGGAATGGAATGGAATGGAATGGAATGGAACGGAATGGATTGGAATGGAATCGAATGGAATTGAATGGAATAGAATGGAATAAACCCTAGTAGAACGGAACGGAACGGAGCGGAACGGAACGGAATGGAATCAACCCGAGTAGAACGGAATGGAATGCAATGGAATGGAATGGAATGGAATGGAATTGAATGGAAAAGAATGGAATGGAATGGAATGGAATGGAATGGAATGGAATGGAATGGAATGGAATGGAATGGAATGATCAACCTGAGTAGAACGGAATGGAATGGAATGGAATGGAATAGAATGGAATCAACCTGAGTAGAACGGAACGGAACGGAATGGAATGGAACGGGATGGAGTGGAAGGGAATCAACCTGAGTAGAACGGAATGGAATTGAATAGAATGGAATGGAATGGAATGGAATGGAATGGAATGGAATGGAATGGAATGGAATGGAATGGAATCAAATGGAATGGAATGGAATAGAATGGAATCAACCCGAGTAGAACGGAATGGAATGGAATGGAATGGAATGGAACGGAATGGAATGGAATGGAATGATCCACCCGAGTAGAACGGAATGGAATGGAATGGAATGGAATGGAATGGAATGGAATGGAATGATCAACCCGAGAAGAACGGAATGAAATGGATTGGAATGGAATGGAATGGAATGGAATGGAATAGAATGGAATCAACCCGAGTAGAACGGAATGGAATGGAATGGAATGGAATGGAACGGAATGGAATGGAATGGAATGGAATAGAATGGATTCAACCCGAGTAGAACGGAATGGACTGGAATGGAATGGAATGGAATGGAACGCAACGGAATGGAATAGAATGAAAAGGAATGGAAAGGAATGGTATGGAATGATAAACCCGAGTAGAAAGAATGGAATGGAATGGAATGGAATAGAGTGGAATCAACCCGAGTAGAACGGAACGGAACGGAACTTAACGGAACGGAATGGAATGGAATGGAATCAACCCGAGTAGAACGGATTGGAATGGAATGGAATGGAATGGAATGGAATGGAATGGAATAGAATGGAATCAACCCGTGTTGAACGGAATGGAATGGAATGGAATGGAATGGAATGGAATGGAATGGAATGGAATGGAATGGAATGGAATGGAATGGAATGGAATGGAACGGAACGGAATGGAACGGAACGGAATGGAATGGAATGAAACCGAGTAGAACGGAATGGAATGGAATGGAATGGAATCGAATGGCATCGAATGGAGTGGAATGGAATAGAATGGAATCAACCCGAGTATAACGGAGCAGAATGGAATGGAATGGAATGGAATGGAATGGAATGGAGTGGAATGGAAAGGAATGGAATGGAATGGAATGGAATGGAATGGAATGGAATGGAATGGAATGGAATGGAATGGAGTGATCAACACGAGCAGAACAGAACGGAATGGAAAGGAATGGAATGGAATGGAATGATCTACCCGAGTAGAACGGAATGGAATGGAATGGAATCAAATGGAATCTAATGGAATGGAATGGAATAGAATGGATTCAACCCGAGTAGAACGGAACGGAACGGAACGGAATGGAACGGAATGGAATGGAGTGGCATGGAATCAACCCGAGTAGAACGGAATGGAATGGAACGGAATGGAAAGAACCCGAGTAGAACGGAATGGAATGGAATGGAATGGAATGGAATGGAATGGAATGGAATGGAATGGAATGGAATGGAATGGAATGATCAACCCGAGTAGAACGGAATGGAATGGAATGGAATGGAATGGAATAGAGTGGAATCAACCCGAGTAGAACGGAATGGAAAGGAACGGAACGGAACGGAATGGAATGGAATCAACCCGAGTAGAACGGATTGGAATGGAATGGAATGGAATTGAATGGAATGGAATTGAATGGAATGGAATGGAATAGAATGGAAGCAACCATAGTTGAAAGGAATGGAATGGAATGGAATGGAATGGAATGGAATGGAATGGAATGGAATGGAATTGAATGGAATAGAATCGAATGGAATGGAATAGAATAGAATGGAATCAACCCGAGTGGAACGGAATGGAATGGAATGGAATGGAATGAAACGGAACGGAATGGATCGGAACGGAATGGAATGGAATGAAACCGAGTAGAACGGAATGGAATGGAATGGAATGGAATGGAATGGAATCGAATGGAATCGAATAGAATGGAATGGAATAGAATGAAATCAACCCGAGTAGAATGGAATGGAATGGAATGGAATGGAAAGGAATGGAGTGGAATGGAATAGAATGGAATCAACCCGAGTAGAACGGAATGGAGTGGAATGCAATGGAATGGAATGGAATCGAATGGAATGGAATGGAATAGAATGGAATCAACCCGAGTAGAACGGAATGGAATGGAATGGAATGGAATGGAATGGAATGGAATGGAATGGCATGGAATGGAATGGATTAGAATGGAATATAATGGAATCAACCCGATTAGAATGGAATGGAATGGAATGGAATGGAATGGAATGGAATGGAATGGAATGGAATGATCAACCCGAGTAGAACGGAATGGAATGGAATGGAATGGAATGGAATGGAATGGAATGGAATGGAATGGAACGGAATGGATTGGAATGGAATCGAATGGAGTTGAATGGAATAGAATGGAATAAACCCTAGTAGAACGGAACGGAACGGAGCGGAACGGAACGGAATGGAATCAACCCGAGTAGAACGGAATGGAATGCAATGGAATGGAATGGAATGGAATGGAATTGAATGGAAAGGAATGGAATGGAATGGAATGGAATGGAATGGAATGGAATGGAATGGAATGGAATGGAATGATCAACCTGAGTAGAACGGAATGGAATGGAATGGAATGGAATAGAATGGAATCAACCTGAGTAGAACGGAACGGAACGGAATGGAATGGAACGGGATGGAGTGGAAGGGAATCAACCTGAGTAGAACGGAATGGAATTGAATAGAATGGAATGGAATGGAATGGAATGGAATGGAATGGAATGGAATGGAATGGAATCAAATGGAATCTAATGGAATGGAATGGAATAGAATGGAATCAACCCGAGTAGAACGGAATGGAAAGGAATGGAATGGAATGGAACGGAATGGAATGGAATGGAATGATCCACCCGAGTAGAACGGAATGGAATGGAATGGAATGGAATGGAATGGAATGGAATGGAATGGAATGGAATGATCAACCCGAGAAAACGGAATGAAATGGATTGGAATGGAATGGAATGGAATGGAATGGAATAGAATGGAATCAACCCGAGTAGAACGGAATGGAATGGAATGGAATGGAATGGAACGGAATGGAATGGAATGGAATGGAATAGAATGGATTCAACCCGAGTAGAACGGAATGGACTGGAATGGAATGGAATGGAATGGAACGCAACGGAATGGAATGGAATGAAAAGGAATGGAAAGGAATGGTATGGAATGATAAACCCGAGTAGAAAGAATGGAATGGAATGGAATGGAATAGAGTGGAATCAACCCGAGTAGAACGGAACGGAACGGAACTTAACGGAACGGAATGGAATGGAATGGAATCAACCCGAGTAGAACGGATTGGAATGGAATGGAATGGAATGGAATGGAATAGAATGGAATCAACCCGTGTTGAACGGAATGGAATGGAATGGAATGGAATGGAATGGAATGGAATGGAATGGAATGGAATGGAATTGAATGGAATGGAATAGAATGGAATGGAACGGAACGGAATGGAACGGAACGGAATGGAATGGAATGAAACCGAGTAGAACGGAATGGAATGGAATGGAATGGAATCGAATGGAATCGAATGGAGTGGAATGGAATAGAATGGAATCAACCCGAGTAGAATGGAATGGAATGGAATGGAATGGAATGGAATGGAATGGAATGGAAAGGAATGAACCCGAGTAGAACGGAATGGAATGCAATGGAAAGGAATGGAATGGAATGGAATGGAATGGAATGGAATCAATGGAATGGAATGGAATGGAATGGAATGGAATGATCAACCCGAGCAGAACGGGATGGAATGGAATAGAATAGAATAAACCCGAGTATAACGGAGCAGAATGGAATGGAATGGAATGGAATGGAATGGAATGGAATGGAATGGAATGGAATCAAATGGAATCTAATGGAATGGAATGGAATAGAATGGAATCAACCCGAGTAGAACGGAATGGAAAGGAATGGAATGGAATGGAACGGAATGGAATGGAATGGAATGATCCACCCGAGTAGAACGGAATGGAATGGAATGGAATGGAATGGAATGGAATGGAATGGAATGGAATGATCAACCCGAGAAAACGGAATGAAATGGATTGGAATGGAATGGAATGGAATGGAATGGAATAGAATGGAATCAACCCGAGTAGAACGGAATGGAATGGAATGGAATGGAATGGAACGGAATGGAATGGAATGGAATGGAATAGAATGGATTCAACCCGAGTAGAACGGAATGGACTGGAATGGAATGGAATGGAATGGAACGCAACGGAATGGAATGGAATGAAAAGGAATGGAAAGGAATGGTATGGAATGATAAACCCGAGTAGAAAGAATGGAATGGAATGGAATGGAATAGAGTGGAATCAACCCGAGTAGAACGGAACGGAACGGAACTTAACGGAATGGAATGGAATGGAATGGAATCAACCCGAGTAGAACGGATTGGAATGGAATGGAATGGAATGGAATGGAATAGAATGGAATCAACCCGTGTTGAACGGAATGGAATGGAATGGAATGGAATGGAATGGAATGGAATGGAATGGAATGGAATGGAATGGAATGGAATGGAATAGAATGGAATGGAACGGAACGGAATGGAACGGAACGGAATGGAATGGAATGAAACCGAGTAGAACGGAATGGAATGGAATGGAATGGAATCGAATGGAATCGAATGGAGTGGAATGGAATAGAATGGAATCAACCCGAGTAGAATGGAATGGAATGGAATGGAATGGAATGGAATGGAATGGAATGGAAAGGAATGAACCCGAGTAGAACGGAATGGAATGCAATGGAAAGGAATGGAATGGAATGGAATGGAATGGAATGGAATCAATGGAATGGAATGGAATGGAATGGAATGGAATGATCAACCCGAGCAGAACGGGATGGAATGGAATAGAATAGAATAAACCCGAGTATAACGGAGCAGAATGGAATGGAATGGAATGGAATGGAATGGAATGGAATGGAGTGGAATGGAAAGGAATGGAATGGAATGGAATGATCAAGCCGAGTAGAACGGAATGGAATGGAATGGAATCAAATGGAATCTAATGGAATGGAATGGAATAGAATGGATTCAACCCGAGTAGAACGGAACGGAACGGAACGGAATGGAACGGAATGGAATGGAGTGGCATGGAATCAACCCGAGTAGAACGGAATGGAATGGAACGGAATGGAAAGAACCCGAGTAGAACGGAATGGAATGGAATGGAATGGAATGGAATGGAATGGAATGGAATGGAATGGAATGGAATGGAATGATCAACCCGAGTAGAACGGAATGGAATGGAATGGAATGGAATAGAATGGAATCAACCCGAGTAAAACGGAACGGAACGGAAAGGAATGGAACAGGATGGAGTGGAAGGGAATCAACCTGAGTAGAACGGAATGGAATTGAATGGAATGGAATGGAATGGAATGGAATGGAATGGAATGGAATGGAATGGAATGGTATCAAATGGAATCTAATGGAATGGAATGGAATAGAATGGAATCAAGCCGAGTAGAACGGAATGGAATGGAATGGAATGGAATGGAATGGAATGGAATGGAACGGAATGGAATGGAATGGAATGATCCACCCGAGTAGAACGGAATGGAACGGAATGGAATGGAATGGAATGGAATGGAATGGAATGGAATGGAATGGAATGATCAACCAGAGTAGAACGGAATGGAATGGAATGGAATGGAATGGAATGGAATGGAATGGAATGGAATAGAATGGAATCAACCCGAGTAGAACGGAATGGAATGGAATGGAATGGAATGGAACGGAATGGAATGGAATGGAATGGAATAGAATGGATTCAACCCGAGTAGAACGGAATGGACTGGAATGGAATGGAATGGAATGGAACGCAATGGAATAGAATGGAATGGAATGGAATGGAATGGAATGGAATGGAATGGAATGGAATGGAATGGAATGATCAACCCGAGTATAAAGAATGGAATGGAATGGAATGCAATGGAATGGAATGGAATGGAATGGAATGGAATGGAATGGAATGGAATGGAATGGAATGGAATGGAATGGAATGATCAACACGAGCAGAACGGAACGGAATGGAAAGGAATGGAATGGAATGGAATGATCAACCCGAGTAAAAGGGAATGGAATGGAATGGAATGGAATGGAATGGAATGGAATGGAATGGAATGGAATGGAATGGTATCAAATGGAATCTAATGGAATGGAATGGAATAGAATGGAATCAAGCCGAGTAGAACGGAATGGAATGGAATGGAATGGAATGGAATGGAATGGAATGGAATGGAACGGAATGGAATGGAATGGAATGATCCACCCGAGTAGAACGGAATGGAATGGAATGGAATGGAATGGAATGGAATGGAATGGAATGGAATGGAATGGAATGGAATGGAATGGAATGGAATGGAATGGAATGATCAACACGAGCAGAACGGAACGGAACGGAGCGGAACGGAACGGAATGGAATCAACCCGAGTAGAACGGAATGGAATGGAATGGAATGGAATGGAATCGAATGGAATGGAAAGGAATGGAATGGAATGGAATGGAATGGAATGGAATGGAATGGAATGGAATGGAAAGATCAACCCGAGCAGAACGGAATGGAATGGAAAGGAATGGAATGGAATGGAATGGAATGGAATGGAATGGAATGGAATGCAATGGAATGGAATAGAATGGAGTAAACCTGAGTAGAACGGAACGGAACGGAGCGGAACAGAACGGAATGGAATCAACCCGAGTAGAACGGAATGGAAAGGAATGGAATGGAATGGAATGGAATGGAATGGAATGGAATGGAATGGAATGGAATGGAATGGAATGATCAACCCGAGCAGAACGGAACGGAATGGAATGGAATGGAATGGAATGGAATGGAATGATCAACCCAAGTAAAACGGAATGGAATGGAATGGAATGGAATGGAATGGAATGGAATGGAATGGAATGGAATAGAATGGAATCAACCAGAGTAGAACGGAACGGAACGGAACAGAATGGAACGGAACAGAATGCAATGGAATGGAATGGAATCAACCCGAGTAGAATAGAATGGAATGGAATGGAATGGAATGGAATGGAATGGAATGGAATGGAATGGAATCGAATGGAATCGAATCGAATGGAATGGAATGGAATAGAATGGAATCAACCCGAGTAGAACGGAATGGAATGGAATGGAATGGAATGGAATGGAATGGAATGGAATGGAACGGAACGGAACAGAATGGAACGGAACGGAATGGAATGAACCCGAGTAGAACGGAATGGAATGGAATGGAATTGAATGGAATGGAATCGAATCAAATCGAATGGAATCGAATGGAATGGAATGGAATAGAATGGAATCAACCGAGTGGAATGGAATGGAATGGAATGGAATGGAATGGAATGGAATGGAATGGAATTGAATGGAATGGAATGGAATGGGATGGAATTGAATAGAATGGAATCAACCCGAGTAGAAAGGAATGGAATGGTATGGAGTGGAATGGAAAGGAATGGAATGGAATGGAATGAACCCGAGTAGAACGGAATTGGATGGATTGGAATGGAATGGAATGGAATGGAATTGAAAGGAATGATCAACCCGAGTAGAATGGAACGGAATGGAATGGAATGGAATGGAATGGAATGGAATGGAATGGAATGATTAACCCGAGTAGAACGGAATGGAATCGAATGGAATGGAATGGAGTAGAATGGAATCAACTCGAGTGGAACGGAATGGAATGGAATAGAATGGAACGGAACGGAACGGAACGGAACGGAATGGAATGAACTCAAGTAGAACGGAATGGAATGGAATGGAATGGAATGGAATGGATTGGAATAGAATGGAATCAACCCGAGTAGAACGGAATGGAATGGAAAGGAATGGAATGGAATGGAATGGAATGGAATGGAATGGAATGGAATGGAATGGAATGGAATGGAATGGAATGGAATAGAATGGAATCAACCCGAGTAGAACGGAATGGAATGGAATGGAATGCAATGGAACGGAACGGAATGGAATGGAATGAACCCGAGTAGAACGGAATGGAATGGAATGGAATGGAATGGAATGGAACGGAATGGAATGGAATGGAAGGATCCACCCGAGTAGAAAGGAATGGAACGGAATGGAATGGAATGGAATGGAATGGAATGGAATGGAATGGAATGGAATGGAATGATCAACCAGAGTAGAACGGAATGGAATGGAATGGAATGGAATGGAATGGAATGGAATGGAATAGAATGGAATCAACCCGAGTAGAACGGAATGGAATGGAATGGAATGGAATGGAACGGAATGGAATGGAATGGAATGGAATAGAATGGATTCAACCCGAGTAGAACGGAATGGACTGGAATGGAATGGAATGGAATGGAACGCAATGGAATAGAATGGAATGGAATGGAATGGAATGGAATGGAAAGGAATGGAATGGAATGATCAACCCGAGTATAAAGGAATGGAATGGAATGGAATGCAATGGAATGGAATGGAATGGAATGGAATGGAATGGAATGGAATGGAATGGAATGGAATGGAATGATCAACACGAGCAGAACGGAACGGAATGGAAAGGAATGGAATGGAATGGAATGATCAACCCGAGTAAAAGGGAATGGAATGGAATGGAATGGAATGGAATGGAATGGAATGGAATGGAGTGGAATGGAATAGAATGGAATCAACCAAAGTAGAACGGAATGGAACCGAACGGAACAGAACTGAACAGAATGCAATGGAATGGAATGGAATCAACCCGAGCCGAATAGAATGGAATGGAATGGAATGGAATTGAATAGAATGGAATCAACCCGAGTAGAACGGAATGGAATGGAATGGAATGGAATGGAATGGAATGGAATGGAATGGAATGGAATGGAATGGATTGATCAACACGAGCAGAACGGAACGGAATAGAATGGAATGGAATGGAATGGAATGGAGTGGAATGGAAAGGAATGGAAAGGAGTGGAATGGAATGGAATGGAATGGAATGGAATGGAAAGGAGTGGAATGGAATGTAATGGAATGGAATGGAATGGAATGGAAAGGAGTGGAATGGAATGGAATGGAATGGAATGGAATGGAATGGAATGGAATGGAAAGGAGTGGAATGGAATGGAATGGAATGGAATGGAATGGAATGGAATGGAATGGAATGATCAACCCGAGCAGAACGGAATGGAATGGAATGGAATGGAATGGAATGGAATGCAATGGAATGGAATAGAATGGAGTAAACCCAAGTAGAACGGAACGGAACGGAGCGGAAAGGAACGGAATGGAATCAACCCGAGTAGAACGGAATGGAATGGAATGGAATGGAATGGAATCGAATGGAATGGAAAGGAATGGAATGGAATGGAATGGAATGGAATGGAATGGAATGGAATGGAATGGAATGGAATGGAATGGAAAGATCAACCCGAGCAGAACGGAATGGAATGGAAAGGAATGGAATGGAATGGAATGGAATGGAATGGAATGGAATGGAATGGAATGCAATGGAATGGAATAGAATGGAGTAAACCTGAGTAGAACGGAACGGAACGGAGCGGAACAGAACGGAATGGAATCAACCCGAGTAGAACGGAATGGAAAGGAATGGAATGGAATGGAATGGAATGGAATGGAATGGAATGGAATGGAATGGAATGGAATGGAATAGAATGGAATCAACCAGAGTAGAACGGAACGGAACGGAACAGAATGGAACGGAACAGAATGCAATGGAATGGAATGGAATCAACCCGAGTAGAATAGAATGGAATGGAATGGAATGGAATGGAATGGAATGGAATGGAATCGAATGGAATCGAATGGAATGGAATGGAATGGAATAGAATGGAATCAACCCGAGTAGAACGGAATGGAATGGAATGGAATGGAATGGAATGGAATGGAATGGAACGGAACGGAACAGAATGGAACGGAACGGAATGGAATGAACCCGAGTAGAACGGAATGGAATGGAATGGAATTGAATGGAATGGAATCGAATCAAATCGAATGGAATCGAATGGAATGGAATGGAATAGAATGGAATCAACCGAGTGGAATGGAATGGAATGGAATGGAATGGAATGGAATGGAATGGAATGGAATTGAATGGAATGGAATGGAATGGGATGGAATTGAATAGAATGGAATCAACCCGAGTAGAACGGAATGGAATGGTATGGAGTGGAATGGAAAGGAATGGAATGGAATGGAATGAACCCGAGTAGAACGGAATTGGATGGATTGGAATGGAATGGAATGGAATGGAATTGAAAGGAATGATCAACCCGAGTAGAATGGAACGGAATGGAATGGAATGGAATGGAATGGAATGGAATGGAATGGAATGATTAACCCGAGTAGAACGGAATGGAATCGAATGGAATGGAATGGAGTAGAATGGAATCAACTCGAGTAGCACGGAATGGAATGGAATAGAATGGAACGGAACGGAACGGAACGGAACGGAATGGAATGAACTCAAGTAGAACGGAATGGAATGGAATAGAATGGAATGGAATGGATTGCAATAGAATGGAATCAACCCGAGTAGAACGGAATGGAATGGAAAGGAATGGAATGGAATGGAATGGAATGGAATGGAATGGAATGGAATTGAATGGAATGGAATGGAATGGAAAAGAATGGAATCAACCCGAGTAGAACGGAATGGAATGGAATGGAATGGAATGGAACGGAACGGAATGGAATGGAATGAACCCGAGTAGAACGGAATGGAATGGAATGGAATGGAATGGAATGGAACGGAATGGAATGGAATGGAATGATCCACCCGAGTAGAAAGGAATGGAACGGAATGGAATGGAATGGAATGGAATGGAATGGAATGGAATGGAATGGAATGGAATGGAATGGAATGATCAACCAGAGTAGAACGGAATGGAATGGAATGGAATGGAATGGAATGGAATGGAATGGAATAGAATGGAATCAACCCGAGTAGAACGGAATGGAATGGAATGGAATGGAATGGAATGGAATGGAATGGAATAGAATGGAATCAACCCGAGTAGAACGGAATGGAATGGAATGGAATGGAATGGAACGGAATGGAATGGAATGGAATGGAATAGAATGGATTCAACGCGAGTAGAACGGAATGGACTGGAATGGAATGGAATGGAATGGAACGCAATGGAATAGAATGGAATGGAATGGAATGGAATGGATTGGAATGGAATGGAATGGAATGGAATGGAATGATCAACCCGAGTATAAAGGAATGGAATGGAATGGAATGCAATGGAATGGAATGGAATGGAATGGAATGGAATGGAATGGAATGGAATGGAATGATCAACACGAGCAGAACGGAACGGAATGGAAAGGAATGGAATGGAATGGAATGATCAACCCGAGTAAAAGGGAATGGAATGGAATGGAATGGAATGGAATGGAATGGAATGGAGTGGAATGGAATAGAATGGAATCAACCAAAGTAGAACGGAATGGAACCGAACGGAACAGAACTGAACAGAATGCAATGGAATGGAATGGAATCGACCCGAGCAGAATAGAATGGAATGGAATGGAATGGAATTGAATAGAATGGAATCAACCCGAGTAGAAAGGAATGGAATGGAATGGAATGGAATGGAATGGAATGGAGTGGAATGGAATGGAATGGAATGGATTGATCAACACGAGCAGAACGGAACGGAATAGAATGGAATGGAATGGAATGTAATGGAGTGGAATGGAAAGGAATGGAAAGGAGTGGAATGGAATGGAATGGAATGGAATGGAATGGAAAGGAGTGGAATGGAATGTAATGGAATGGAATGGAATGGAATGGAAAGGAGAGGAATGGAATGGAATGGAATGGAATGGAATGGAATGGAAAGGAGTGGAATGGAATGGAATGGAATGGAATGGAATGGAATGGAATGGAATGATCAACCCGAGCAGAACGGAATGGAATGGAATGGAATGGAATGGAATGGAATGCAATGGAATGGAATAGAATGGAGTAAACCCAAGTAGAACGGAACGGAACGGAGCGGAACGGAACGGAATGGAATCAACCCGAGTAGAACGGAATGGAATGGAATGGAATGGAATGGAATCGAATGGAATGGAAAGGAATGGAATGGAATGGAATGGAATGGAATGGAATGGAATGGAAAGATCAACCAGAGCAGAACGGAATGGAATGGAAAGGAATGGAATGGAATGCAATGGAATGGAATGGAATGGAATGGAATGCAATGGAATGGAATAGAATGGAGTAAACCTGAGTAGAACGGAACGGAACGGATCGGAACAGAACGGAATGGAATCAACCCGAGTAGAACGGAATGGAATGGAATGCAATGGAATGGAATGGAATGGAATGGAATGGAATGATCAACCCGAGCAAAACGGAACGTAATGGAATGGAATGGAATGGAATGGAATGGAATGGAATGGAATGATCAACCCAAGTAAAACGGAATGGAATGGAATGGAATGGAATGGAATGGAATGGAATGGAATAGAATGGAATCAACCAGAGTAGAATAGAATGGAATGGAATGGAATGGAATGGAATCGAATGGAATCGAATGGAATGGAATGGAATGGAATAGAATGGAATCAACCCGAGTAGAACGGAATGGAATGGAATGGAATGGAATGGAATGGAATGGAATGGAACGGAACGGAACAGAATGGAACGGAACGGAATGGAATGAACCCGAGTAGAACGGAATGGAATGGAATGGAATTGAATGGAATGGAATCGAATCAAATCGAATGGAATCGAATGGAATGGAATGGAATAGAATGGAATCAACCGAGTGGAATGGAATGGAATGGAATGGAATGGAATGGAATGGAATGGAATGGAATTGAAAGGAATGGAATGGAATGGGATGGAATTGAATAGAATGGAATCAACCCGAGTAGAACGGAATGGAAAGGTATGGAGTGGAATGGAAAGGAATGGAATGCAATGGAATGAACCCGAGTAGAACGGAATTGGATGGATTGGAATGGAATGGAATGGAATGGAATTGAAAGGAATGATCAACCCGAGTAGAATGGAACGGAATGGAATGGAATGGAATGGAATGGAATGGAATGGAATGGAATGGAATGGAATGGAATGATTAACCCGAGTAGAACGGAATGGAATCGAATGGAATGGAATGGAGTAGAATGGAATCAACTCGAGTAGAACGGAATGGAATGGAATAGAATGGAACGGAACGGAACGGAACGGAACGGAATGGAATGAACTCAAGTAGAACGGAATGGAATGGAATGGAATGGAATGGAATGGATTGGAATAGAATGGAATCAACCCGAGTAGAACGGAATGGAATGGAAAGGAATGGAATGGAATGGAATGGAATGGAATGGAATGGAATGGAATGGAATGGAATGGAATGGAATAGAATGGAATCAACCCGAGTAGAACGGAATGGAATGGAATGGAATGCAATGGAACGGAACGGAATGGAATGGAATGAACCCGAGTAGAACGGAATGGAATGGAATGGAATGGAATGGAATGGAATGGAATCGAAGGGAATCGAAGGGAATCGAATGGAATCGAATAGAATGGAATTGAGTAGAATGGAATCAACCCGAGTAGAATGGAATGGAATGGAATGGAATGGAATGGAATGGAATGGAAAGGAATGGAAAGGAATGGAATGGAATGGAATGGAATGGAATCAACCTGAGTAGAACTGAATGGAATGGAATGGAATGGAATGGAATCGAATCGAATCGAATGGAATCGAATGGAATGGAATGGAATAGAATGGAATCAACCCGAGTAGAATGGAATGGAATGGAATGGAATGGAATGGAATGGAATGGAATGGAATGGAACGATCAACCCGAGTAGAACGGAACGGAATGGAATGGAGTGGAATGGAATGGAATGGAATGGAATGATCAACCCGAGTAGAACGGAATGGAATGGAACGGAATGGAATGGAATGGAATGGAATAGAGTGGAATCAACCCGAGTAGAACGGAACGGAGCGGATCGGAACGGAACGGAACGGAATGGAACGGAATCAACCCGAGTAGAACGGATTGGAATGGAATGGAATGGAATGGAATGGAATGGAATGGAATGCAATAGAAAGGAATCAACCCGAGTTGAACGGAATGGAATGGAACGGTATGGAATGGAATGGAATGGAATGGAATGGAATGGAATGGAATGGAATGGAATAGAATGGAATCAACCCGAGTAGAACGGAATGGAATGGAATGGAATGGAATGGAACGGAACGGAATGGAACGGAACGGAATGGAATGGAATGAAACCGAGTAGAACGGAATGGAATGGAATGATCAACCCGAGTAGAACGGAATGGAATGGAATGGAATGGAATGGAATGGAATGGAATGGAATGGAATGGAATAGAATGGATTCAACCCGAGTAGAACGGAACGGAACGGAACGGAATGGAACGGAATGGAATGGAGTGGCATGGAATCAACCCGAGTAGAACGGAATGGAATGGAACGGAATGGAAAGAACCCGAGTAGAACCGAATGGAATGGAATGGAATGGAATGGAATGGAATGGAATGGAATGGAATGGAATGGAATGGAATGGAATGATCAACCCGAGTATAACGGAATGGAATGGAATGGAATGGAATAGAATGGAATCAAACCGAGTAGAACGGAACGGAACGGAATGGAATGGAACGGGATGGAGTGGAAGGGAATCAACCTGAGTAGAACGGAATGGAATTGAATAGAATGGAATGGAATGGAATGGATTGGAATGGAATGGAATGGAATGGAATGGAATCAAATGGAATCTAATGGAATGGAATGGAATAGAATGGAATCAACCCGAGTAGAACGGAATGGAAAGGAATGGAATGGAATGGAACGGAATGGAATGGAATGGAACGATCAACCCGAGTAGAACGGAATGGAATGGAATGGAATGGAATGGAATGGAATGCAATGGAATGGAAAGGAATGGAATGATCAACCCGAGTAGAACGGAATGGAATGGAATGGAATGGAATGGAATGGAATGGAATAGAATGGAATCAACCCGAGTTGAAGGGAATGGAATGGAATGGAATGGAATGGAACGGAATGGAATGGACTGGAATGGAATGGAATGGAATGGAATGCAACGGAATGGAATGGAATGGAATGGAATGGAAAGGAATGGAATGGAATGGAATGGAATGGAATGATCAATCCGAGTAGAAAGGAATGGAATGGAATGGAACGGAATAGAGTGGAATCAACCAGAGTAAACCCAACCCGAGTAGAACGGAACGGAACGGAACGGAACGGAATGGAATGGAATGGAATGGAATGGAATCAACCCGAGTAGAACGGATTGGAATGGAATGGAATGGAATTGAATGGAATGGAATGGAATGGAATAGAATGGAATCAACCCTAGTTGAACGGAATGGAATGGAATGGAATGGAATGGAATGGAATGGAATGGAATGGAATGGAATTGAATGGAATGGAATGGAATGGAATCGAATGGAATGGAATGGAATGGAATGGAATGGAATGGAACGGAACGGAATGGAACGGAACGGAACGGAATGGAATGAACCCGAGTAGAACGGAATGGCATGGAATGGAATGGAATGGAACGGAATGGAATGGAATGGAATGATTCACCCGAGTAGAACGGAATGGAATGGAATGGAATGGAATGGAATGGAATGGAATGGAATGATCAACCCGAGTAGAACGGAATGGAATGGAATGGAATGGAATGGAATGGAATGGAATGGAATGGAATGGAATAGAATGGAATCAACCCGAGTAGAACGGAATGGAATGGAATGGAATGGAATGGAATGGAACGGAATGGAATGGAATGGAATGGAATAGAATGGATTCAACCCGAGTAGAACGGAATGGACTGGAATGGAATGGAATGGAATGGAACGCAACGGAATGGAATGGAAAGATCCCGAGTAGAACGGAATGGAATGCAGTGGAATGGAATGGAATGGAATGGAATGGAATCGAATGGAATGGAATCGAATGGAATGGAATCGAATAGAATGGAATCAACCCGAGTAGAACGGAATGGAATGGAATGGAACGGAACAGAACGGAACGGAACGGAATGAACCCGAGTAGAAAGAAATGCAATGGAATGGAATGGATTGGTATGGAATTGAATGGAATGGAATGGAATGGAATAGAATGGAATCAACCCGAGTAGAATGGAATGGAATGGAATGGAATGGAATGGAATGGAATGGAATGGAATGGAATGGAATGGAATAGAATGGAATCAACCCGAGTTGAACGGAATGGAATGGAATGGAATGGAATGGAACGGAAAGGAATGGAACGGAAAGGAATGGAGTGGAATGAACCCGAGTAGAATGGAACGGAATGGAATGGAATGGAATGGAATGGAATGGAATGATCAACCCGAGTAAAACGGAATGGAATGGAATGGAATGGAATGGAACGGAAAGGAATGGAGTGGAAAGGAATCAACACGAGTAGAACGGAATGGAATGGAATGGAATGGAATGGAATGGAATCGAACGGAATCGAATGGAGTCGAGTGGAATCGAATGGAATGGAATGGAATAGAATGGAATCAACCCGAGTAGAACGGAACGGAATGGAATGGAATGGAATGGAATGGAATGGAATGGAATGATCCACCCGAGTAGAACGGAACGGAATGGAATTGAATGGAACGGAATGGCATGATCAACCCAAGTAGAACGGAATGGAATGGAACAGAGAGGAATGGAATGGAATGGAATGGAATGGAATGGAATGGAATGGAATGGAATGGAATGGAATGGAAAGGAATGGAATAGAATGGAATCAACCCGAGTAGAACGGAACGGAACGGAACGGAACGGAACGGAATGGAATCAACCCGAGTAGAACGGAATGGAATGGAATGGAATGGAATGGAATGGAATGGAATGGAATGGAATTCACTGGAATAGAATGGAATGGAATGGCATGGAATAGAATCAACCCGAGTAGAACGGAATGGAATGGAATGGAATGGAACGGAACGGAATGGAACCGAACGGAATGGAATGGAATGAACACGAGTAGAACGGAATGGAATGGAATGGAATGGAATGGAGCGGAAAGGATTGGAATGGAATTGAATAGAATGGAATCAACCCGAGTAGAACGGAATGCAATGGAATGGAATGGAATGGAATGGAATGGAATGGAATGGAATGGAATGGAATGGAATGGAATGGAATGATCAACCCGAGCAGAACGGAACGGAATAGAATGGAATGGAATGGAATGGAATGGAGTGGAATGGAATGGAATGGAAAGGAGTGGAATGGAATGGAATGGAATGGAATGGAATGGAATGGAATGGAATGGAAAGGAATGGAATGGAATGGAGAGGATTGGAATGGAATGGAATGGAATGGAATGGAATGCAATGGAAAGGAGTGGAATGGAATGGAATGGAATGGAATGGAATGGAATGGAATGGAATGGAATGGAAAGGAGTGGAATGGAATGGAATGGAATGGAGTGGAATGGAATGGAATAGAATGGAATGGAATGGAATGGAATGGAATGATCAACCCGAGCAGAACGGAATGGAATGGAATGGAATGGAATGGAATGGAATGGAATGGAATGGAATGGAATGGAATAGAATGGAGTAAACCCAAGTAGAACGGAACGGAACGGAGCGGAACGGAACGGAATGGAATCAACCCGAGTAGAACGCAGTGGAATGGAATGGAATGGAATGGAATGGAATGGAATGGAATGGAATGGAAAGGAATGGAATGGAATGGAATGGAATGGAATGGAATGGAATGGAATGGAATGGAATGATCAACCCGAGCACAACAGAATGGAATGGAATGGAATGGAATGGAATTGAATGGAATGGAATGGAAAGAATGGAATGGAATGGAATAGAATGGAGTAAACCCGAGTAGAACGGAACGGAACGGAGAGGAACGGAACGGAATGGAATCAACCCGAGTAGAACGGAATGGAATGGAATGGAATGGAATGGAATGGAATGGAATGGAATGGAATGGAATGGAATCAACCCGAGTAGAACGGAACGGAACGGAACGGAACGGAACGGAATGGAATCAACCCGAGTAGAACGGAATGGAATGGAATGGAATGGAATGGAATGGAATGGAATGGAATGGAATGGAATTCAATGGAATAGAATGGAATGAATGGAATGGAATGGAAAGGAGTGGAATGGAATGGAATGGAATGGAATGGAATGGAATGGAATGGAATGGAAAGGAGTGGAATGGAATGGAATGGAATGGAATGGAATGGAATGGAATGGAATGGAAAGGAGTGGAATGGAATGGAATGGAGTGGAATGGAATGGAATGGAATGGAATGGAATGATCAACCCGAGCAGAACGGAATGGAATGGAATGGAATGGAATGCAATGGAATGGAATAGAATGGAGTAAACCCAAGTAGAACGGAACGGAACGGAGCTTAACGGAACTGAATGGAATCAACCCGAGTAGAATGGAATGGAATGGAATGGAATGGAATGGAATCGAATGGAATGGAAGGGAATGGAATGGAATGGAATGGAATGGAATGGAATGGAATGGAAAGATCAACCCGAGCAGAACGGAATGGAATGGAAAGGAATGGAATGGAATGGAATGGAATGGAATGGAATGGAATGGAATGGAATGGAATGCAATGGAATGGAATAGAATGGAGTAAACCCGAGTAGAACGGAACGGAATGGAATGGAATGGAATGGAATGGACTGGAATGGAATGGAATGGAATGGAATGGAATGGAATGATCAACCGGAGCAGAACGGAACGGAATGGAATGGAATGGAATGGAATGGAATGGAATGATCAACCCAAGTAAAACGGAATGGAATGGAATGGAATGGAATGGAATGGAATGGAATGGAATGGAATAGAATGGAATCAACCAGAGTAGAACGGAACGGAACGGAACAGAATGGAACGGAACAGAATGCAATGGAATGGAATGGAATCAACCCGAGGAGAATAGAATGGAATGGAATGGAATGGAATGGATTGGAATGGAATGGAATGGAATCGAATGGAATCGAATGGAATGGAATGGAATGGAATAGAATGGAATCAACCCGAGTAGAACGGAATGGAATGGAATGGAATGGAATGGAATGGAATGGAATGGAATGGAATGGAACGGAACGGAACAGAATGGAACGGAACGGAATGGAACGAACCCGAGTAGAACGGAATGGAATGGAATGGAATTGAATGGAATGGAATCGAATCAAATCGAATGGAATCGAATGGAATGGAATGGAATAGAATGGAATCAACCGAGTAGAATGGAATGGAATGGAATGGAATGGAATGGAATGGAATGGAATGGAATGGAATTGAATGGAATTGAATGGAATTGGATGGAATTGAATAGAATGGAATCAACCCGAGTAGAACGGAATGGAATGGTATGGAGTGGAATGGAAAGGAATGGAATGGAATGGAATGAACCCGAGTAGAACGGAATTGGATGGATTGGAATGGAATGGAATGGAATGGAATGGAATGGAAAGGAAAGATCAACCCGAGTAGAATGGAACGGAATGGAATGGAATGGAATGGAATGGAATGGAATGGAATGATTAACCCGAGTAGAACGGAATGGAATCGAATGGAATGGAATGGAGTAGAATGGAATCAACTCGAGTAGAACGGAATGGAATGGAATAGAATGCAACGGAACGGAACGGAACGGAACGGAATGGAATGAACTCAAGTAGAACGGAATGGAATGGAATGGAGTGGAATGGAATGGAATGGAAAGGAGTGGAATGGAATGGAATGGAATGGAATGGAATGGAAAGGAGTGGAATGGAATGGAATGTAATGTAATGGAATGGAATGGAATGGAAAGGAGTGGAATGGAATGGAATGGAATGGAGTGGAATGGAATGGAATAGAATGGAATGGAATGGAATGGAATGGAATGGAATGATCAACCCGAGCAGAACGGAATGGAATGGAATGGAATGGAATGGAATGGAATGGAATGGAATGGAATGGAATGCAATGGAATGGAATAGAATGGAGTAAACCCAAGTAGAACGGAATGGAACGGAGCGGAACGGAACGGAATGGAATCAACCCGAGTAGAACAGAATGGAATGGAATGGAATGGAATGGAATGGAATGGAATGGAATGGAATGGAAAGGAATGGAATGGAATGGAATGGAATGGAATGGAATGGAATGGAATGGAATGGAATGGAATGGAATGATCAACCCGAGCACAACAGAATGGAATGGAATAGAATGGAATGGAATGGAATGGAATGTAGAGAATGGAATGGAATGGAATAGAATGGAGTAAACCCGAGTAGAACGGAACGGAACGGAGCGGAACGGAACGGAATGGAATCAACCCGAGTAGAACAGAATGGAATGGAATGGAATGGAATGGAATGGAATGGAATGGAATGGAATGGAATGGAATGGAATAGAATGGAATCAACCCGAGTAGAACGGAATGGAATGGAATGGAATGGAATGGAATGGAACGGAATGGAATGGAATGGAATGGAATAGAATGGATTCAACCCGAGTAGAACGGAATGGACTGGAATGGAATGGAATGGAATGGAACGCAACGGAATGGAATGGAAAGATCCCGAGTAGAACGGAATGGAATGCAGTGGAATGGAATGGAATGGAATCGAATGGAATGGAATCGAATGGAATGGAATCGAATAGAATGGAATCAACCCGAGTAGAACGGAATGGAATGGAATGGAACGGAACAGAACGGAACAGAACGGAATGAACCCGAGTAGAAAGAAATGCAATGGAATGGAATGGATTGGTATGGAATTGAATGGAATGGAATGGAATGGAATAGAATGGAATCAACCCGAGTAGAATGGAATGGAATGGAATGGAATGGAATGGAATGGAATGGAATGGAATGGAATGGAATGGAATAGAATGGAATCAACCCGAGTTGAACGGAATGGAATGGAATGGAATGGAATGGAACGGAAAGGAATGGAACGGAAAGGAATGGAGTGGAATGAACCCGAGTAGAATGGAACGGAATGGAATGGAATGGAATGGAATGGAATGGAATGATCAACCCGAGTAAAACGGAATGGAATGGAATGGAATGGAATGGAACGGAAAGGAATGGAGTGGAAAGGAATCAACACGAGTAGAACGGAATGGAATGGAATGGAATGGAATGGAATGGAATCGAACGGAATCGAATGGAGTCGAGTGGAATCGAATGGAATGGAATGGAATAGAATGGAATCAACCCGAGTAGAACGGAACGGAATGGAATGGAATGGAATGGAATGGAATGGAATGGAATGATCCACCCGAGTAGAACGGAACGTAATGGAATTGAATGGAATGGAATGGCATGATCAACCCAAGTAGAACGGAATGGAATGGAACAGAGAGGAATGGAATGGAATGGAATGGAATGGAATGGAATGGAATGGAATGGAATGGAAAGGAATGGAATAGAATGGAATCAACCCGAGTAGAACGGAACGGAACGGAACGGAACGGAACGGAATGGAATCAACCCGAGTAGAACGGAATGGAATGGAATGGAATGGAATGGAATGGAATGGAATGGAATTCAATGGAATAGAATGGAATGGAATGGCATGGAATAGAATCAACCCGAGTAGAACGGAATGGAATGGAATGGAATGGAACGGAACGGAATGGAACCGAACGGAATGGAATGGAATGAACACGAGTAGAACGGAATGGAATGGAATGGAATGGAATGGAGCGGAAAGGATTGGAATGGAATTGAATAGAATGGAATCAACCCGAGTAGAACGGAATGCAATGGAATGGAATGGAATGGAATGGAATGGAATGGAATGGAATGGAATGGAATGGAATGGAATGATCAACCCGAGCAGAACGGAACGGAATAGAATGGAATGGAATGGAATGGAATGGAGTGGAATGGAATGGAATGGAAAGGAGTGGAATGGAATGGAATGGAATGGAATGGAATGGAATGGAATGGAATGGAATGGAATGGAATGGAGAGGAGTGGAATGGAATGGAATGGAATGGAGTGGAATGGAATGGAAAGGAGTGGAATGGAATGGAATGGAATGGAATGGAATGGAATGGAATGGAATGGAATGGAATGGAAAGGAGTGGAATGGAATGGAATGGAATGGAGTGGAATGGAATGGAATAGAATGGAATGGAATGGAATGGAATGGAATGATCAACCCGAGCAGAACGGAATGGAATGGAATGGAATGGAATGGAATGGAATGGAATGGAATGGAATGCAATGGAATGGAATAGAATGGAGTAAACCCAAGTAGAACGGAACGGAACGGAGCGGAACGGAACGGAATGGAATCAACCCGAGTAGAACGGAGTGGAATGGAATGGAATGGAATGGAATGGAATGGAATGGAATGGAATGGAAAGGAATGGAATGGAATGGAATGGAATGGAATGGAATGGAATGGAATGATCAACCCGAGCACAACAGAATGGAATGGAATGGAATGGAATGGAATTGAATGGAATGGAATGGAAAGAATGGAATGGAATGGAATAGAATGGAGTAAACCCGAGTAGAACGGAACGGAACGGAGAGGAACGGAACGGAATGGAATCAACCCGAGTAGAACGGAATGGAATGGAATGGAATGGAATGGAATGGAATGGAATGGAATGGAATGGAATGGAATCAACCCGAGTAGAACGGAACGGAACGGAACGGAACGGAACGGAATGGAATCAACCCGAGTAGAACGGAATGGAATGGAATGGAATGGAATGGAATGGAATGGAATGGAATGGAATGGAATTCAATGGAATAGAATGGAATGAATGGAATGGAATGGAAAGGAGTGGAATGGAATGGAATGGAATGGAATGGAATGGAATGGAATGGAATGGAAAGGAGTGGAATGGAATGGAATGGAATGGAATGGAATGGAATGGAAAGGAGTGGAATGGAATGGAATGGAGTGGAATGGAATGGAATGGAATGGAATGGAATGATCAACCCGAGCAGAACGGAATGGAATGGAATGGAATGGAATGCAATGGAATGGAATAGAATGGAGTAAACCCAAGTAGAACGGAACGGAACGGAGCTTAACGGAACTGAATGGAATCAACCCGAGTAGAATGGAATGGAATGGAATGGAATGGAATGGAATCGAATGGAATGGAAGGGAATGGAATGGAATGGAATGGAATGGAATGGAATGGAATGGAAAGATCAAACCGAGCAGAACGGAATGGAATGGAAAGGAATGGAATGGAATGGAATGGAATGGAATGGAATGGAATGGAATGGAATGCAATGGAATGGAATAGAATGGAGTAAACCCGAGTAGAACGGAACGGAATGGAATGGAATGGAATGGAATGGAATGGAATGGAATGGAATGGAATGGAATGGAATGGAATGGAATGGAATGATCAACCGGAGCAGAACGGAACGGAATGGAATGGAATGGAATGGAATGGAATGGAATGATCAACCCAAGTAAAACGGAATGGAATGGAATGGAATGGAATGGAATGGAATGGAATGGAATAGAATGGAATCAACCAGAGTAGAACGGAACGGAACGGAACAGAATGGAACGGAACAGAATGCAATGGAATGGAATGGAATCAACCCAAGGAGAATAGAATGGAATGGAATGGAATGGAATGGATTGGAATGGAATGGAATGGAATCGAATGGAATCGAATGGAATGGAATGGAATGGAATAGAATGGAATCAACCCGAGTAGAACGGAATGGAATGGAATGGAATGGAATGGAATGGAATGGAATGGAACGGAACGGAACAGAATGGAACGGAACGGAATGGAACGAACCCGAGTAGAACGGAATGGAATGGAATGGAATTGAATGGAATGGAATCGAATCAAATCGAATGGAATCGAATGGAATGGAATGGAATAGAATGGAATCAACCGAGTAGAATGGAATGGAATGGAATGGAATGGAATGGAATGGAATGGAATGGAATTGAATGGAATTGAATGGAATGGGATGGAATTGAATAGAATGGAATCAACCCGAGTAGAACGGAATGGAATGGTATGGAGTGGAATGGAAAGGAATGGAATGGAATGGAATGAACCCGAGTAGAACGGAATTGGATGGATTGGAATGGAATGGAATGGAATGGAATGGAAAGGAAAGATCAACCCGAGTAGAATGGAACGGAATGGAATGGAATGGAATGGAATGGAATGGAATGGAATGATTAACCCGAGTAGAAAGGAATGGAATCGAATGGAATGGAATGGAGTAGAATGGAATCAACTCGAGTAGAACGGAATGGAATGGAATAGAATGCAACGGAACGGAACGGAACGGAACGGAATGGAATGAACTCAAGTAGAACGGAATGGAATGGAATGGAGTGGAATGGAATGGAATGGAAAGGAGTGGAATGGAATGGAATGGAATGGAATGGAATGGAATGGAAAGGAGTGGAATGGAATGGAATGTAATGTAATGGAATGGAATGGAATGGAAAGGAGTGGAATGGAATGGAATGGAATGGAGTGGAATGGAATGGAATAGAATGGAATGGAATGGAATGGAATGGAATGATCAACCCGAGCAGAACGGAATGGAATGGAATGGAATAGAATGGAATGGAATGGAATGGAATGGAATGGAATGCAATGGAATGGAATAGAATGGAGTAAACCCAAGTAGAACGGAACGGAACGGAGCGGAACGGAACGGAATGGAATCAACCCGAGTAGAACGGAATGGAATGGAATGGAATGGAATGGAATGGAATGGAATGGAATGGAATGGAATGGAAAGGAATGGAATGGAATGGAATGGAATGGAATGGAATGGAATGGAATGGAATGGAATGGAATGATCAACCCGAGCACAACAGAATGGAATGGAATAGAATGGAATGGAATGGAATGGAATGTAGAGAATGGAATGGAATGGAATAGAATGGAGTAAACCCGAGTAGAACGGAACGGAACGGAGCGGAACGGAACGGAATGGAATCAACCCGAGTAGAACAGAATGGAATGGAATGGAATGGAATGGAATGGAATGGAATGGAATGGAATGGAATGGAATGGAATCAACCCGAGTAGAACGGAACGGAACGGAACGGAACGGAACGGAATGGAATCAACCCGAGTAGAACGGAATTGAATGGAATGGAATGGAATGGAATGGAATGGAATGGAATGGAATGGAATGATCAACCCGAGCAGAACGGAATGGAATGGAATGGAGTGGAATGGAATGGAATGGAATGGAATGGAATGGAATGGAATGCAATGGAATGGAATAGAATGGAGTAAACCCAAGTAGAACGGAACGGAACGGACCGGAACGGAACGGAATGGAATCAACCAGAGTAGAACGGAATGGAATGGAATGGAATGGAATGGAATGGAATGGAATGGAATGGAATGGAATAGAATGGAATCAACCCGAGTAGAACGGAATGGAATGGAATGGAATGGAATGGAATGGAACGGAAAGGAATAGAAAGGAACGGAATGGAATGGAATGAAACCGAGTAGAACGGAATGGAATGGAATGATCAACCCGAGTAGAACGGAATGGAATGGAATGGAATGGAATGGAATGGAATGGAATGGAATGGAATAGAATGGATTCAACCCGAGTAGAACGGAACGGAACGGAACGGAATGGAACGGAATGGAATGGAGTGGCATGGAATCAACCCGAGTAGAACGGAATGGAATGGAACGGAATGGAAAGAACCCGAGTAGAACCGAATGGAATGGAATGGAATGGAATGGAACGGAATGGAATGGAATGGAATGGAATGGAATGGAATGATCAACCCGAGTAGAACGGAATGGAATGGAATGGAATGGAATAGAATGGAATCAAACCGAGTAGAACGGAACGGAACGGAACGGAATGGAATGGAACGGGATGGAGTGGAAGGGAATCAACCTGAGTAGAACGGAATGGAATTGAATAGAATGGAATGGAATGGAATGGATTGGAATGGAATGGAATGGAATGGAATCAAATGGAATCTAATGGAATGGAATGGAATAGAATGGAATCAACCCGAGTAGAACGGAATGGAAAGGAATGGGATGGAATGGAACGGAATGGAATGGAATGGAACGATCAACCCGAGTAGAACGGAATGGAATGGAATGGAATGGAATGGAATGGAATGCAATGGAATGGAAAGGAATGGAATGATCAACCCGAGTAGAACGGAATGGAATGGAATGGAATGGAATGGAATGGAATGGAATAGAATGGAATCAACCCGAGTTGAAGGGAATGGAATGGAATGGAATGGAATGGAACGGAATGGAATGGACTGGAATGGAATGGAATGGAATGGAATGCAACGGAATGGAATGGAATGGAATGGAAAGGAATGGAATGGAATGGAATGGAATGGAATGATCAATCCGAGTAGAAAGGAATGGAATGGAATGGAACGGAATAGAGTGGAATCAACCAGAGTAAAACCAACCCGAGTAGAACGGAACGGAACGGAACGGAACGGAATGGAACGGAATGGAATGGAATGGAATCAACCCGAGTAGAACGGATTGGAATGGAATGGAATGGAATTGAATGGAATGGAATGGAATGGAATAGAATGGAATCAACCCGAGTTGAACGGAATGGAATGGAATGGAATGGAATGGAATGGAATCGAATGGAATTTAATGGAATGGAATGGAATGGAATCGAATGGAATGGAATGGAATGGAATGGAATGGAATGGAACGGAACGGAATGGAACGGAATGGAACGGAATGGAATGAACCCGAGTAGAACGGAATGGCATGGAATGGAATGGAATGGAACGGAATGGAATGGAATGGAATGATTCACCCGAGTAGAACGGAATGGAATGGAATGGAATGGAATGGAATGGAATGGAATGGAATGGAATGATCAACCCGAGTAGAACGGAATGGAATGGAATGGAATGGAATGGAATGGAATGGAATGGAATAGAATGGAATCAACCCGAGTAGAACGGAATGGAATGGAATGGAATGGAATGGAATGGAACGGAATGGAATGGAATGGAATGGAATAGAATGGATTCAACCCGAGTAGAACGGAATGGACTGGAATGGAATGGAATGGAATGGAACGCAACGGAATGGAATGGAAAGATCCCGAGTAGAACGGAATGGAATGCAGTGGAATGGAATGGAATGGAATGGAATGGAATCGAATGGAATGGAATCGAATGGAATGGAATCGAATAGAATGGAATCAACCCGAGTAGAACGGAATGGAATGGAATGGAACGGAACAGAACGGAACGGAACGGAATGAACCCGAGTAGAAAGAAATGCAATGGAATGGAATGGATTGGTATGGAATTGAATGGAATGGAATGGAATGGAATAGAATGGAATCAACCCGAGTAGAATGGAATGGAATGGAATGGAATGGAATGGAATGGAATGGAATGGAATGGAATGGAATGGAATAGAATGGAATCAACCCGAGTTGAACGGAATGGAATGGAATGGAATGGAATGGAATAGAATGGAATCAACCCGAGTTGAACGGAATGGAATGGAATGGAATGGAATGGAACGGAAAGGAATGGAACGGAAAGGAATGGAGTGGAATGAACCCGAGTAGAATGGAACGGAATGGAATGGAATGGAATGGAATGGAATGGAATGATCAACCCGAGTAAAACGGAATGGAATGGAATGGAACGGAAAGGAATGGAGTGGAAAGGAATCAACACGAGTAGAACGGAATGGAATGGAATGGAATGGAATGGAATGGAATCGAACGGAATCGAATGGAGTCGAGTGGAATCGAATGGAATGGAATGGAATAGAATTTAATCAACCCGAGTAGAACGGAACGGAATGGAATGGAATGGAATGGAATGGAATGGAATGGAATGATCCACCCGAGTAGAACGGAACGGAATGGAATTGAATGGAATGGAACGGCATGATCAACCCAAGTAGAACGGAATGGAATGGAACAGAGAGGAATGGAATGGAATGGAATGGAATGGAATGGAATGGAATGGAAAGGAATGGAATAGAATGGAATCAACCCGAGTAGAACGGAACGGAACGGAATGGAACGGAACGGAATGGAATCAACCCGAGTAGAACGGAATGGAATGGAATGGAATGGAATGGAATGGAATGGAATGGAATGGAATTCAATGGAATAGAATGGAATGGAATGGCATGGAATAGAATCAACCCGAGTAGAACGGAATGGAATGGAATGGAACGGAACGGAATGGAACCGAACGGAATGGAATGGAGTGAACACGAGTAGAACGGAATGGAATGGAATGGAATGGAATGGAGCGGAAAGGATTGGAATGGAATTGAATAGAATGGAATCAACCCGAGTAGAACGGAATGCAATGGAATGGAATGGAATGGAATGGAATGGAATGGAATGGAATGATCAACCCGAGCAGAACGGAACGGAATAGAATGGAATGGAATGGAATGGAGTGGAATGGAATGGAATGGAAAGGAGTGGAATGGAATGGAATGGAATGGAATGGAATGGAATGGAATGGAATGGAATGGAATGGAGAGGAGTGGAATGGAATGGAATGGAATGGAATGGAATGGAATGGAAAGGAGTGGAATGGAATGGAATGGAATGGAATGGAATGGAATGGAATGGAATGGAAAGGAGTGGAATGGAATGGAATGGAATGGAGTGGAATGGAATGGAATAGAATGGAATGGAATGGAATGGAATGGAATGATCAACCCGAGCAGAACGGAATGGAATGGAATGGAATGGAATGGAATGGAATGGAATGGAATGGATTGGAATGCAATGGAATGGAATAGAATGGAGTAAACCCAAGTAGAACGGAACGGAACGGAGCGGAACGGAACGGAATGGAATCAACCCGAGTAGAACGGAGTGGAATGGAATGGAATGGAATGGAATGGAATGGAATGGAATGGAATGGAATGGAATGGAAAGGAATG
Source organism: Gorilla gorilla gorilla (assembly GCF_029281585.2). Taxonomy (NCBI): domain Eukaryota; kingdom Metazoa; phylum Chordata; class Mammalia; order Primates; family Hominidae; genus Gorilla; species Gorilla gorilla. Next base: position 57,573,103 of record NC_073239.2, on the reverse strand, counting down.
GAATGGAATGGAATGGAATGGAATGGAATGATCAACCCGAGCACAACAGAATGGAATGGAATGGAATGGAATGGAATTGAATGGAATGGAATGGAAAGAATGGAATGGAATGGAATAGAATGGAGTAAACCCGAGTAGAACGGAACGGAACGGAGAGGAACGGAACGGAATGGAATCAACCCGAGTAGAACGGAATGGAATGGAATGGAATGGAATGGAATGGAATGGAATGGAATGGAATGGAATGGAATCAACCCGAGTAGAACGGAACGGAACGGAACGGAATGGAATCAACCCGAGTAGAACGGAATGGAATGGAATGGAATGGAATGGAATGGAATGGAATGGAATGGAATGGAATGGAATGGAATTCAATGGAATAGAATGGAATGAATGGAATGGAATGGAAAGGAGTGGAATGGAATGGAATGGAATGGAATGGAATGGAATGGAATGGAAAGGAGTGGAATGGAATGGAATGGAATGGAATGGAATGGAATGGAAAGGAGTGGAATGGAATGGAATGGAGTGGAATGGAATGGAATGGAATGGAATGGAATGATCAACCCGAGCAGAACGGAATGGAATGGACTGGAATGGAATGCAATGGAATGGAATAGAATGGAGTAAACCCAAGTAGAACGGAACGGAACGGAGCTTAACGGAACTGAATGGAATCAACCCGAGTAGAACGGAATGGAATGGAATGGAATGGAATGGAATCGAATGGAATGGAAGGGAATGGAATGGAATGGAATGGAATGGAATGGAATGGAATGGAAAGATCAACCCGAGCAGAACGGAATGGAATGGAAAGGAATGGAATGGAATGGAATGGAATGGAATGGAATGGAATGGAATGGAATGGAATGGAATGCAATGGAATGCAATGGAATGGAATAGAATGGAGTAAACCCGAGTAGAAAGGAACGGAATGGAATGGAATGGAATGGAATGGAATGGAATGGAATGGAATGGAATGGAATGGAATGGAATGGAATGGAATGATCAACCGGAGCAGAACGGAACGGAATGGAATGGAATGGAATGGAATGGAATGGAATGATCAACCCAAGTAAAACGGAATGGAATGGAATGGAATGGAATGGAATGGAATGGAATGGAATGGAATAGAATGGAATCAACCAGAGTAGAACGGAACGGAAAGGAACAGAATGGAACGGAACAGAATGCAATGGAATGGAATGGAATCAACCCGAGTAGAATAGAATGGAATGGAATGGAATGGAATGGATTGGAATGGAATGGAATGGAATCGAATGGAATCGAATGGAATGGAATGGAATGGAATAGAATGGAATCAACCCGAGTAGAACGGAATGGAATGGAATGGAATGGAATGGAATGGAATGGAATGGAATGGAACGGAACGGAACAGAATGGAACGGAACGGAATGGAACGAACCCGAGTAGAACGGAATGGAATGGAATGGAATTGAATGGAATGGAATCGAATCAAATCGAATGGAATCGAATGGAATGGAATGGAATAGAATGGAATCATCCGAGTAGAATGGAATGGAATGGAATGGAATGGAATGGAATGGAATGGAATTGAATGGAATGGAATGGAATGGAATGGAATGGAATGGAATGGAATGGAATGGAATGGAAAGGAAAGATCAACCCGAGTAGAATGGAACGGAATGGAATGGAATGGAATGGAATGGAATGGAATGGAATGGAATGGAATGGAATGGAATGATTAACCCGAGTAGAACGGAATGGAATCGAATGGAATGGAATGGAGTAGAATGGAATCAACTCGAGTAGAACGGAATGGAATGGAATAGAATGCAACGGAACGGAACGGAACGGAACGGAATGGAATGAACTCAAGTAGAACGGAATGGAATGGAATGGAGTGGAATGGAATGGAATGGAAAGGAGTGGAATGGAATGGAATGGAATGGAATGGAATGGAATGGAAAGGATTGGAATGGAATGGAATGTAATGTAATGGAATGGAATGGAATGGAAAGGAGTGGAATGGAATGGAATGGAATGGAATGGAATGGAATGGAATGATCAACCCGAGCAGAACGGAATGGAATGGAATGGAATGGAATGGAATGGAATGGAATGATCAACCCGAGCAGAACGGAATGGAATGGAATGGAATGGAATGGAATGGAATGGAATGGAATGGAATGGAATGCAATGGAATGGAATAGAATGGAGTAAACCCAAGTAGAACGGAACGGAACGGAGCGGAACGGAACGGAATGGAATCAACCCGAGTAGAACGGAATGGAATGGAATGGAATGGAATGGAATGGAATGGAATGGAATGGAATGGAAAGGAATGGAATGGAATGGAATGGAATGGAATGGAATGGAATGGAATGGAATGGAATGGAATGGAATGGAATGATCAACCCGAGCACAACAGAATGGAATGGAATAGAATGGAATGGAATGGAATGGAATGTAGAGAATGGAATGGAATGGAATAGAATGGAGTATACCCGAGTAGAACGGAACGGAACGGAGCGGAACGGAACGGAATGGAATCAACCCGAGTAGAACAGAATGGAATGGAATGGAATGGAATGGAATGGAATGGAATGGAATGGAATGGAATGGAATCAACCCGAGTAGAACGGAACGGAACGGAACGGAACGGAACGGAATGGAATCAACCCGAGTAGAACGGAAATGAATGGAATGGAATGGAATGGAATGGAATGGAATGGAATGGAATGATCAACCCGAGCAGAACGGAATGGAATGGAATGGAGTGGAATGGAATGGAATGGATTGGAATGGAATGGAATGGAATGGAATGGAATGCAATGGAATGGAATAGAATGGAGTAAACCCAAGTAGAACGGAACGGAACGGACCGGAACGGAACGGAATGGAATCAACCAGAGTAGAACGGAATGGAATGGAATGGAATGGAATGGAATGGAATGGAATGGAATGGAATGGAATAGAATGGAATCAACCCGAGTAGAACGGAATGGAATGGAATGGAATGGAATGGAATGGAACGGAAAGGAATAGAACGGAACGGAATGGAATGGAATGAAACCGAGTAGAACGGAATGGAATGGAATGATCAACCCGAGTAGAACGGAATGGAATGGAATGGAATGGAATGGAATGGAATGGAATGGAATGGAATAGAATGGATTCAACCCGAGTAGAACGGAACGGAACGGAATGGAACGGAATGGAATGGAGTGGCATGGAATCAACCCGAGTAGAACGGAATGGAATGGAACGGAATGGAAAGAACCCGAGTAGAACCGAATGGAATGGAATGGAATGGAATGGAATGGAATGGAATGGAATGGAATGGAATGGAATGGAATGGAATGATCAACCCGAGTAGAACGGAATGGAATGGAATGGAATGGAATAGAATGGAATCAAACCGAGTAGAACGGAACGGAACCGAACGGAATGGAATGGAACGGGATGGAGTGGAAGGGAATCAACCTGAGTAGAACGGAATGGAATTGAATAGAATGGAATGGAATGGAATGGATTGGAATGGAATGGAATGGAATGGAATCAAATGGAATCTAATGGAATGGAATGGAATAGAATGGAATCAACCCGAGTAGAACGGAATGGAAAGGAATGGGATGGAATGGAACGGAATGGAATGGAATGGAACGATCAACCCGAGTAGAACGGAATGGAATGGAATGGAATGGAATGGAATGGAATGCAATGGAATGGAAAGGAATGGAATGATCAACCCGAGTAGAACGGAATGGAATGGAATGGAATGGAATGGAATGGAATGGAATAGAATGGAATCAACCCGAGTTGAAGGGAATGGAATGGAATGGAATGGAATGGAACGGAATGGAATGGACTGGAATGGAATGGAATGGAATGGAATGCAACGGAATGGAATGGAATGGAATGGAAAGGAATGGAATGGAATGGAATGGAATGATCAATCCGAGTAGAAAGGAATGGAATGGAATGGAACGGAATAGAGTGGAATCAACCAGAGTAAAACCAACCCGAGTAGAACGGAACGGAACGGAACGGAACGGAATGGAACGGAATGGAATGGAATGGAATCAACCCGAGTAGAACGGATTGGAATGGAATGGAATGGAATTGAATGGAATGGAATGGAATGGAATAGAATGGAATCAACCCGAGTTGAACGGAATGGAATGGAATGGAATGGAATGGAATGGAATGGAATGGAATTGAATGGAATGGAATGGAATGGAATCGAATGGAATGGAATGGAATGGAATGGAATGGAATGGAATGGAATGGAACGGAACGGAATGGAACGGAACGGAACGGAATGGAATGAACCCGAGTAGAACGGAATGGCATGGAATGGAATGGAATGGAACGGAATGGAATGGAATGGAATGATTCACCCGAGTAGAACGGAATGGAATGGAATGGAATGGAATGGAATGGAATGGAATGGAATGGAATGATCAACCCGAGTAGAACGGAATGGAATGGAATGGAATGGAATGGAATGGAATGGAATGGAATGGAATGGAATAGAATGGAATCAACCCGAGTAGAACGGAATGGAATGGAATGGAATGGAATGGAATGGAACGGAATGGAATGGAATGGAATGGAATAGAATGGATTCAACCCGAGTAGAACGGAATGGACTGGAATGGAATGGAATGGAATGGAACGCAACGGAATGGAATGGAAAGATCCCGAGTAGAACGGAATGGAATGCAGTGGAATGGAATGGAATGGAATGGAATGGAATCGAATGGAATGGAATCGAATGGAATGGAATCGAATAGAATGGAATCAACCCGAGTAGAACGGAATGGAATGGAATGGAACGGAACAGAACGGAACGGAACGGAATGAACCCGAGTAGAAAGAAATGCAATGGAATGGAATGGATTGGTATGGAATTGAATGGAATGGAATGGAATGGAATAGAATGGAATCAACCCGAGTAGAATGGAATGGAATGGAATGGAATGGAATGGAATGGAATGGAATGGAATAGAATGGAATCAACCCGAGTTGAACGGAATGGAATGGAATGGAATGGAATAGAATGGAATCAACCCGAGTTGAACGGAATGGAATGGAATGGAATGGAATGGAACGGAAAGGAATGGAACGGAAAGGAATGGAGTGGAATGAACCCGAGTAGAATGGAACGGAATGGAATGGAATGGAATGGAATGGAATGGAATGATCAACCCGAGTAAAACGGAATGGAATGGAATGGAACGGAAAGGAATGGAGTGGAAAGGAATCAACACGAGTAGAACGGAATGGAATGGAATGGAATGGAATGGAATGGAATCGAACGGAATCGAATGGAGTCGAGTGGAATCGAATGGAATGGAATGGAATAGAATGGAATCAACCCGAGTAGAACGGAACGGAATGGAATGGAATGGAATGGAATGGAATGGAATGGAATGATCCACCCGAGTAGAACGGAACGGAATGGAATTGAATGGAATGGAACGGCATGATCAACCCAAGTAGAACGGAATGGAATGGAACAGAGAGGAATGGAATGGAATGGAATGGAATGGAATGGAATGGAATGGAATGGAAAGGAATGGAATAGAATGGAATCAACCCGAGTAGAACGGAACGGAACGGAATGGAACGGAACGGAATGGAATCAACCCGAGTAGAACGGAATGGAATGGAATGGAATGGAATGGAAAGGAATGGAATGGAATGGAATGGAATTCAATGGAATGGAATGGAATGGAATGGCATGGAATAGAATCAACCCGAGTAGAACGGAATGGAATGGAATGGAATGGAACGGAACGGAATGGAACCGAACGGAATGGAATGGAATGAACACGAGTAGAACGGAATGGAATGGAATGGAATGGAATGGAGCGGAAAGGATTGGAATGGAATTGAATAGAATGGAATCAACCCGAGTAGAACGGAATGCAATGGAATGGAATGGAATGGAATGGAATGGAATGGAATGGAATGGAATGATCAACCCGAGCAGAACGGAACGGAATAGAATGGAATGGAATGGAATGGAGTGGAATGGAATGGAATGGAAAGGAGTGGAATGGAATGGAATGGAATGGAATGGAATGGAATGGAATGGAATGGAATGGAATGGAATGGAGAGGAGTGGAATGGAATGGAATGGAATGGAATGGAATGGAATGGAAAGGAGTGGAATGGAATGGAATGGAATGGAATGGAATGGAATGGAATGGAATGGAAAGGAGTGGAATGGAATGGAATGGAATGGAGTGGAATGGAATGGAATAGAATGGAATGGAATGGAATGGAATGGAATGATCAACCCGAGCAGAACGGAATGGAATGGAATGGAATGGAATGGAATGGAATGGAATGGAATGGATTGGAATGCAATGGAATGGAATAGAATGGAGTAAACCCAAGTAGAACGGAACGGAATGGAGCGGAACGGAACGGAATGGAATCAACCCGAGTAGAACGGAGTGGAATGGAATGGAATGGAATGGAATGGAATGGAATGGAATGGAATGGAATGGAAAGGAATGGAATGGAATGGAATGGAATGGAATGGAATGATCAACCCGAGCACAACAGAATGGAATGGAATGGAATGGAATGGAATTGAATGGAATGGAATGGAAAGAATGGAATGGAATGGAATAGAATGTAGTAAACCCGAGTAGAACGGAACGGAACGGAGAGGAACGGAACGGAATGGAATCAACCCGAGTAGAACGGAATGGAATGGAATGGAATGGAATGGAATGGAATGGAATGGAATGGAATGGAATGGAATGGAATCAACCCGAGTAGAACGGAACGGAACGGAACGGAACGGAACGGAATGGAATCAACCCGAGTAGAACGGAATGGAATGGAATGGAATGGAATGGAATGGAATGGAATGGAATGGAATGGAATGGAATTCAATGGAATAGAATGGAATGAATGGAATGGAATGGAAAGGAGTGGAATGGAATGGAATGGAATGGAATGGAATGGAATGGAATGGAAAGGAGTGGAATGGAATGGAATGGAATGGAATGGAATGGAATGGAAAGGAGTGGAATGGAATGGAATGGAGTGGAATGGAATGGAATGGAATGGAATGGAATGATCAACCCGAGCAGAACGGAATGGAATGGAATGGAATGGAATGCAATGGAATGGAATAGAATGGAGTAAACCCAAGTAGAACGGAACGGAACGGAGCTTAACGGAACTGAATGGAATCAACCCGAGTAGAACGGAATGGAATGGAATGGAATGCAATGGAATCGAATGGAATGGAAGGGAATGGAATGGAATGGAATGGAATGGAATGGAATGGAATGGAAAGATCAACCCGAGCAGAACGGAATGGAATGGAAAGGAATGGAATGGAATGGAATGGAATGGAATGGAATGGAATGGAATGGAATGGAATGGAATGGAATGCAATGGAATGGAATAGAATGGAGTAAACCCGAGTAGAAAGGAACGGAATGGAATGGAATGGAATGGAATGGAATGGAATGGAATGGAATGGAATGGAATGGAATGGAATGGAATGATCAACCGGAGCAGAACGGAACGGAATGGAATGGAATGGAATGGAATGGAATGGAATGATCAACCCAAGTAAAACGGAATGGAATGGAATGGAATGGAATGGAATGGAATGGAATGGAATGGAATAGAATGGAATCAACCAGAGTAGAACGGAACGGAACGGAACAGAATGGAACGGAACAGAATGCAATGGAATGGAATGTAATCAACCCGAGTAGAATAGAATGGAATGGAATGGAATGGAATGGATTGGAATGGAATGGAATGGAATCGAATGGAATCGAATGGAATGGAATGGAATGGAATAGAATGGAATCAACCCGAGTAGAACGGAATGGAATGGAATGGAATGGAATGGAATGGAATGGAATGGAACGGAACGGAACAGAATGGAATGGAACGGAATGGAACGAACCCGAGTAGAACGGAATGGAATGGAATGGAATTGAATGGAATGGAATCGAATCAAATCGAATGGAATCGAATGGAATGGAATGGAATAGAATGGAATCAACCCGAGTAGAACGGAATGGAATGGTATGGAGTGGAATGGAAAGGAATGGAATGGAATGGAATGAACCCAAGTAGAACGGAATTGGATGGATTGGAATGGAATGGAATGGAATGGAATGGAAAGGAAAGATCAACCCGAGTAGAATGGAACGGAATGGAATGGAATGGAATGGAATGGAATGGAATGGAATGGAATGGAATGGAATGGAATGGAATGATTAACCCGAGTAGAACGGAATGGAATCGAATGGAATGGAATGGAGTAGAATGGAATCAACTCGAGTAGAACGGAATGGAATGGAATAGAATGCAACGGAACGGAACGGAACGGAACGGAATGGAATGAACTCAAGTAGAACGGAATGGAATGGAATGGAGTGGAATGGAATGGAATGGAAAGGAGTGGAATGGAATGGAATGGAATGGAATGGAATGGAAAGGAGTGGAATGGAATGGAATGTAATGTAATGGAATGGAATGGAATGGAAAGGAGTGGAATGGAATGGAATGGAATGGAGTGGAATGGAATGGAATAGAATGGAATGGAATGAAATGGAATGGAATGATCAACCCGAGCATAACGGAATGGAATGGAATGGAATGGAATGGAATGGAAAGGAATGGAATGGAATGCAATGGAATGGAATAGAATGGAGTAAACCCAAGTAGAACGGAACGGAACGGAGCGGAACGGAACGGAATGGAATCAACCCGAGTAGAACGGAATGGAATGGAATGGAATGGAATGGAATGGAATGGAATGGAATGGAATGGAAAGGAATGGAATGGAATGGAATGGAATGGAATGGAATGGAATGGAATGGAATGGAATGGAATGGAATGATCAACCCGAGCACAACAGAATGGAATGGAATAGAATGGAATGGAATGGAATGGAATGTAGAGAATGGAATGGAATGGAATAGAATGGAGTAAACCCGAGTAGAACGGAATGGAACGGAGCGGAATGGAACGGAATGGAATCAACCCGAGTAGAACAGAATGGAATGGAATGGAATGGAATGGAATGGAATGGAATGGAATGGAATGGAATGGAATGGAATGGAATCAACCCGAGTAGAACGGAACGGAACGGAACGGAACGGAACGGAATGGAATCAACCCGAGTAGAACGGAATGGAATGGAATGGAATGGAATGGAATGGAATGGAATGGAATGGAATGGAATGGAATTCAATGGAATAGAATCGAATGGAATGGAATGGAATAGAATCAACACGAGTAGAACGGAATGGAATGGAATGGAATGGAACGGAACGGAATGGAACAGAACGGAATGGAATGGAATGAACCCGAGTAGAACGGAATGGAATGGAAAGGAATGGAATGGAATGGAATGGAGCGGAATGGATTGGAATGGAATTGAATAGAATGGAATCAACCCGAGTAGAACGGAATGGAATGGAATGGAATGGAATGGAATGGAATGGAATGGATTGATCAACCCGAGGAGAACGGAACGGAATAGAATGGAATGGAATGGAATGGAATGTAGTGGAATGGAATGGAATGGAAAGGAGTGGAATGGAATGGAATGGAATGGAATGGAAAGGAGTGGAATGGAATGGAATGGAAAGGAATGGAAAGGAGTGGAATGGAATGGAATGGAATGGAATGGAATGGAATGGAAAGGAGTGGAATGGAATGGAATGGAATGGAATGGAATGGAAAGGAGTGGAATGGAATGGAATGGAATGGAATGGAATGGAATGGAAAGGAGTGGAATGGAATGGAATGGAATGGAATGGAATGGAATGGAATGGAATGGAATGGAAAGATCAACCCGAGCAGAACGGAATGGAATGGAATGGAATGGAATCGAATGGAATGGAAAGGAATGGAATCTAATGCAATGGAATGGAATGGAATGGAATGGAATGGAATGGAATGGAATGGAACGGAATCAACCCGAGTAGAACGGAATGGAATTGAATGGATTGGAATGGAATGGAATGGAATGGAATGGAATCGAATCGAATCGAATGGAATGGAATGGAATGGAATGGAATGGAATGGAATGGAATGGAATGGAATGGAATGGAACGGAATGGAATCAACCCGAGTAGAACGGAATGGAATGGAATGGAATGGAATGGAATGGAATGGAATGGAATGGAATGGAATGGAATGGAATGGAATGGAATGGAATGGAATCAACCCGAGTAGAACGGAACGGAACGGAACGGAACGGAACGGAATGGAATCAACCCGAGTAGAACGGAATGGAATGGAATGGAATGGAATGGAATGGAATGGAATGGAATGGAATGGAATGGAATTCAATGGAATAGAATGGAATGGAATGGAATGGAATAGAATCAACACGAGTAGAACGGAATGGAATGGAATGGAATGGAACGGAACGGAATGGAACAGAACGGAATGGAATGGAATGAAACCGAGTAGAACGGAATGGAATGGAAAGGAATGGAATTGAATGGAATGGAGCGGAATGGATTGGAATGGAATTGAATAGAATGGAATCAACCCGAGTAGAACAGAATGGAATGGAATGGAATGGAATGGAATGGAATGGAATGGAATGGATTGATCAACCCGAGCAGAACGGAACGGAATAGAATGGAATGGAATGGAATGGAATGTAGTGGAATGGAATGGAATGGAAAGGAGTGGAATGGAATGGAATGGAATGGAATGGAATGGAATGGAAAGGAGTGGAATGGAATGGAATGGAATGGAAAGGAGTGGAATGGAATGGAATGGAATGGAATGGAATGGAATGGAAAGGAGTGGAATGGAATGGAATGGAATGGAATGGAATGGAATGGAATGGAAAGGAGTGGAATGGAATGGAATGGAATGGAATGGAATGGAATGGAATGGAATGGAATGGAATGGAATGATCAACCCGAGCAGAACGGAATGGAATGGAATGGAATGGAATGGAATGGAATGGAATGGAATGCAATGGAATGGAATAGAATGGAGTAAACCCAAGTAGAACGGAACGGAACGGAGCGGAACGGAACGGAATGGAATCAACCCGAGTAGAACGGAATGGAATGGAATGGAATGGAATGGAATCGAATGGAATGGAAAGGAATGGAATGGAATGGAATGGAATGGAATGGAATGGAATGGAATGGAATGGAATGGAATGGAAAGATCAACCCGAGCAGAACGGAATGGAATGGAATGGAATGGAATGGAATGGAATGGAATGGAATGGAATGGAATGCAATGTAATGGAATAGAATGGAGTAAACCCGAGTAGAACGGAACGGAACGGAGCGGAACAGAACGGAATGGAATCAACCCGAGTAGAACGGAATGGAATGGAATGGAATGGAATGGAATGGAATGGAATGGAATGGAACGATCAACCCGAGCAGAACGGAACGGAATGGAATGGAATGGAATGGAATGGAATGGAATGAACAAACCAAGTAAAACGGAATGGAATGGAATGGAATGGAATGGAATGGAATCAACCCGAGTAGAATGTAATGGATTGGAATGGAATGGAATGGAATGGAATGCAATGCAATGGAATCGAATGGAATCGAATGCAATGGAATGGAATGGAATGGAAAGGAATGGAATGGAATGGAACGGAATCTACCCGAGTAGAACGGAATGGAATGGAATGGAATGGAATGGAATGGAATGGAATGGAATGGAATGGAATGGAATTAAATGGAATAGAATAGAATGGAATGGAATGGAATGGAAAGGAATGGAATGGAATGGAATCGAATGGAATGGAATGGAATGGAATAGAATGGAATGGAATGGAATGGAATGGAATGGAATGGAATGGAATGAACCCGAGTAGAACGGAATGGAATGGAATGGAATTGAATGGAATGGAATGGAATGGAATGGAATGGAATCCAATGGAATGGAATGGAATGGAATGGAATGGAATGGAATGGAATGGAATCGAATGGAATCGAATGGAATGGAATGGAATCAACCCGAGTAGAATGGAATGGATTGGAATGGAATGGAATGGAATGGAATGGAATGGAATGGAATGGAATGGAATGGAATGGAATAGAATGGAATCAACCCGAGTAGAACGGAATGGAATGGAATGGAATGGAATGGAACGGAACGGAATGGAACGGAACCGAATGGAATGGAATGAAACCGAGTAGAACGGAATGGAATGGAATGATCAACCCGAGTAGAACGGAATGGAATGGAATGGAATGGAATGGAATGGAATGGAATGGAATGGAATGGAATAGAATGGATTCAACCAGAGTAGAACGGAACGGAACGGAACGGAATGGAATGGAATGGAATGGAGTGGCATGGAATCAACCCGAGTAGAACGGAATGGAATGGAACGGAATGGAAAGAACCCGAGTAGAACCGAATGGAATGGAATGGAATGGAATGGAATGGAATGGAATGGAATGGAATGGAATGGAATGGAATGGAATGATCAACCCGAGTAGAAAGGAATGGAATGGAATGGAATGGAATAGAATGGAATCAAACCGAGTAGAACGGAACGGAACGGAATGGAATGGAATGGGATGGAGTGGAAGGGAATCAACCTGAGTAGAACGGAATGGAATTGAATGGAATGGAATGGAATGGAATGGAATGGAATGGAATGGAATGGAATGGAATGGAATGGAATGGAATCAAATGGAATCTAATGGAATGGAATGGAATAGAATGGAATCAACCCGAGTAGATCGGAATGGAAAGGAATGGAATGGAATGGAACGGAATGGAATGGAATGGAACGATCAACCCGAGTAGAACGGAATGGAATGGAATGGAATGGAATAGAATGGAATGGAATGGAAAGGAATGGAATGATCAACCCGAGTAGAACGGAATGGAATGGAATGGAATGGAATGGAATTGAATGGAATAGAATGGAATCAACCAGAGTAGAACGGAATGGAATGGAATGGAATGGAATGGAACGGAACGGAATGGAACGGAACCGAATGGAATGGAATGAAACCGAGTAGAACGGAATGGAATGGAATGATCAACCCGAGTAGAACGGAACGGAATGGAATGGAATGGAATGGAATGGAATGGAATGGAATGGAATGGAATAGAATGGATTCAACCAGAGTAGAACGGAACGGAACGGAACGGAATGGAACGGAATGGAATGGAGTGGCATGGAATCAACCCGAGTAGAACGGAATGGAATGGAACGGAATGGAAAGAACCCGAGTAGAACCGAATGGAATGGAATGGAATGGAATGGAATGGAATGGAATGGAATGGAATGGAATGGAATGGAATGATCAACCCGAGTAGAAAGGAATGGAATGGAATGGAATGGAATAGAATGGAATCAAACCGAGTAGAACGGAACGGAACGGAATGGAATGGAATGGGATGGAGTGGAAGGGAATCAACCTGAGTAGAACGGAATGGAATTGAATGGAATGGAATGGAATGGAATGGAATGGAATGGAATGGAATGGAATGGAATGGAATCAAATGGAATCTAATGGAATGGAATGGAATAGAATGGAATCAACCCGAGTAGATCGGAATGGAAAGGAATGGAATGGAATGGAACGGAATGGAATGGAATGGAACGATCAACCCGAGTAGAACCGAATGGAATGGAATGGAATGGAATAGAATGGAATGGAATGGAAAGGAATGGAATGATCAACCCGAGTAGAACGGAATGGAATGGAATGGAATGGAATGGAATGGAATGGAATAGAATGGAATCAACCCGAGTTGAAGGGAATGGAATGGAATGGAATGGAATGGAACGGAATGGAATGGACTGGAATGGAATGGAATGGAATGGAATGCAACGGAATGGAATGGAATGGAATGGAATGGAATGGAATGGAATGGAATGGAATGATCAATCCGAGTAGAAAGGAAAGGAAAGGAATGGAATGGAATAGAGTGGAATCAACCAGAGTAGAACCAACCCGAGTAGAACGGAACGGAACGGAACGGAACGGAATGGAACGGAATGGAATGGAATGGAATCAACCCGAGTAGAACGGATTGGAATGGAATGGAATGGAATTGAATGGAATGGAATGGAATGGAATAGAATGGAATCAACCCGAGTTGAACGGAATGGAATGGAATGGAATGGAATGGAATGGAATGCAGTGGAATTGAATGGAATGGAATGGAATGGAATCGAATGGAATGGAATGGAATGGAATGGAATGGAATGGAACGGAACGGAATGAAACGGAACGGAACGGAATGGAATGAACCCGAGTAGAACGGAATGGAATGGAATGGAATGGAATGGAACGGAATGGAATGGAATGGAATGATTCACCCGAGTAGAACGGAATGGAATGGAATGGAATGGAATGGAATGGAATGGAATGGAATGATCAACCCGAGTAGAACGGAATTTAATGGAATTGAATGGAATGGAATGGAATGGAATGGAATGGAATGGAATAGAATGGAATCAACCCGAGTAGAACGGAATGGAAAGGAATGGAATGGAATGGAATGGAATGGAATGGAATGGAATGGAACGGAATGGAATGGAATGGAATGGAATAGAATGGATTCAACCCGAGTAGAACGGAATGGACTGGAATGGAATGGAATGGAATGGAACGCAACGGAATGGAATGGAAAGAACCCGAGTAGAACGGAATGGAAAGCAGTGGAATGGAATGGAATGGAATGGAATGGAATGGAATGGAATGGAATGGAATGGAATGATCAACCCGAGCAGAAAGGAATGGAATGGAATGGAATGGAATGGAATGGAATGGAATGCAATGGAATGGAATAGAATGGAGTAAACCCAAGTAGAACGGAACGGAACGGAGCGGAACGGAACGGAATGGAATCAACCCGAGTAGAACGGAATGGAATGGAATGGAATGGAATGGAATGGAATCGAATGGAATGGAAAGGAATGGAATGGAATGGAATGGAATGGAATGGAATGGAATGGAATGGAATGGAATGGAAAGATCAACCCGAGCAGAACGGAATGGAATGGAATGGAATGGAATGGAATGGAATGGAATGGAATGGAATGGAAAGATCAACCCGAGCAGAACGGAATGGAATGGAATGGAATGGAATGGAATGGAATGGAATGGAATGCAATGGAATGGAATAGAATGGAGTAAACCCGAGTAGAACGGAACGGAACGGAGCGGAACAGAACGGAATGGAATCAACCCGAGTAGAACGGAATGGAATGGAATGGAATGGAATGGAATGGAATGGAATGGAATGGAATGATCAACCCGAGCAGAACGGAACGGAATGGAATGGAATGGAATGGAATGGAATGGAATGGAATGGAATGGAATGATCAAACCAAGTAAAACGGAATGGAATGGAATGGAATGGAATGGAATGGAATCAACCCGAGTTGAATGTAATGGATTGGAATGGAATGGAATGGAATGGAATGCAATGCAATGGAATCGAATGGAATCGAATGCAATGGAATGGAATGGAATGGAAAGGAATGGAATGGAATGGAACGGAATCTACCCGAGTAGAACGGAATGGAATGGAATGGAATGGAATGGAATGGAATGGAATGGAATGGAATGGAATTAAATGGAATAGAATAGAATGGAATGGAATGGAATGGAAAGGAATGGAATGGAATGGAATCGAATGGAATGGAATGGAATGGAATGGAATGGAATGGAATGGAATGGAATGGAATGGAATGGAATGGAATGGAATGGAATGGAATGGAATAAACCCGAGTAGAACGGAATGGAATGGAATGGAATTGAATGGAATGGAATGGAATGGAATGGAATCCAATGGAATGGAATGGAATGGAATGGAATGGAATGGAATGGAATGGAATGGAATCGAATGTAATGGAATGGAATCAACCCGAGTAGAATGGAATGGATTGGAATGGAATGGAATGGAATGGAATGGAATGGAATGGAATGGAATAGAATGGAATCAACCCGAGTAGAACGGAATGGAATGGAATGGAATGGAATGGAACGGAACGGAATGGAACGGAACCGAATGGAATGGAATGAAACCGAGTAGAACGGAATGGAATGGAATGATCAACCCGAGTAGAACGGAATGGAATGGAATGGAATGGAATGGAATGGAATTGAATGGAATGGAATGGAATGGAATAGAATGGATTCAACCCGAGTAGAACGGAACGGAACGGAACGGAATGGAACGGAATGGAATGGATTGGCATGGAATCAACCCGAGTAGAACGGAATGGAATTGAATGGAATGGAATGGAATGGAATGGAATCAAATGGAATCTAATGGAATGGAATGGAATAGAATGGAATCAACCCGAGTAGATCGGAAAGGAAAGGAATGGAATGGAACGGAATGGAATGGAATGGAACGATCAACCCGAGTAGAACGGAATGGAATGGAATGGAATGGAATAGAATGGAATGGAATGGAAAGGAATGGAATGATCAACCCGAGTAGAACGGAATGGAATGGAATGGAATGGAATGGAATGGAATGGAATAGAATGGAATCAACCCGAGTTGAAGGGAATGGAATGGAATGGAATGGAATGGAACGGAATGGAATGGACTGGAATGGAATGGAATGGAATGGAATGCAACGGAATGGAATGGAATGGAATGGAATGGAATGGAATGGAATGGAATGGAATGATCAATCCGAGTAGAAAGGAAAGGAATGGAATGGAATGGAATAGAGTGGAATCAACCATAGTAGAACCAACCCGAGTAGAACGGAACGGAACGGAACGGAACGGAATGGAACGGAATGGAATGGAATGGAATCAACCCGAGTAGAACGGATTGGAATGGAATGGAATGGAATTGAATGGAATGGAATGGAATGGAATAGAATGGAATCAACCCGAGTTGAACGGAATGGAATGGAATGGAATGGAATGGAATGGAATGCAGTGGAATTGAATGGAATGGAATGGAATGGAATCGAATGGAATGGAATGGAATGGAATGGAATGGAATGGAACGGAACGGAATGAAACGGAACGGAACGGAATGGAATGAACCCGAGTAGAACGGAATGGAATGGAATGGAATGGAATGGAACGGAATGGAATGGAATGGAATGATTCACCCGAGTAGAACGGAATGGAATGGAATGGAATGGAATGGAATGGAATGGAATGGAATGGAATGGAATGATCAACCCGAGTAGAACGGAATTTAATGGAATGGAATGGAATGGAATGGAATGGAATGGAATGGAATGGAATAGAATGGAATCAACCCGAGTAGAACGGAATGGAAAGGAATGGAATGGAATGGAATGGAATGGAATGGAATGGAATGGAATGGAACGGAATGGAATGGAATGGAATGGAATAGAATGGATTCAACCCGAGTAGAACGGAATGGACTGGAATGGAATGGAATGGAATGGAACGCAACGGAATGGAATGGAAAGAACCCGAGTAGAACGGAATGGAAAGCAGTGGAATGGAATGGAATGGAATGGAATGGAATGGAATGGAATGGAATGGAATGATCAACCCGAGCAGAAAGGAATGGAATGGAATGGAATGGAATGGAATGGAATGGAATGCAATGGAATGGAATAGAATGGAGTAAACCCAAGTAGAACGGAACGGAACGGAGCGGAACGGAACGGAATGGAATCAACCCGAGTAGAACGGAATGGAATGGAATGGAATGGAATGGAATCGAATGGAATGGAAAGGAATGGAATGGAATGGAATGGAATGGAATGGAATGGAATGGAATGGAATGGAATGGAATGGAAAGATCAACCCGAGCAGAACGGAATGGAATGGAATGGAATGGAATGGAATGGAATGGAATGGAATGGATAGATCAACCCGAGCAGAACGGAATGGAATGGAATGGAATGGAATGGAATGGAATGGAATGGAACGGAATGCAATGGAATGGAATAGAATGGAGTAAACCCGAGTAGAACGGAACGGAACGGAGCGGAACAGAACGGAATGGAATCAACCCGAGTAGAACGGAATGGAATGGAATGGAATGGAATTGAATGGAATGGAATTGAATGGAATGGAATGGAATGGAATGGAATGGAATGGAATGGAATGGAATCAACCCGAGCAGAACGGAACGGAATGGAATGGAATGGAATGGAATGGAATGGAATGGAATGGAATGGAATGATCAAACCAAGTAAAACGGAATGGAATGGAATGGAATGGAATGGAATGGAATCAACCCGAGTTGAATGTAATGGATTGGAATGGAATGGAATGGAATGGAATGCAATGCAATGGAATCGAATGGAATCGAATGCAATGGAATGGAATGGAATGGAAAGGAATGGAATGGAATGGAACGGAATCTACCCGAGTAGAACGGAATGGAATGGAATGGAATGGAATGGAATGGAATGGAATGGAATGGAATGGAATTAAATGGAATAGAATAGAATGGAATGGAATGGAATGGAAAGGAATGGAATGGAATGGAATGGAATGGAATGGAATGGAATGGAATAGAATGGAATGGAATGGAATGGAATGGAATGGAATGGAATGGAATGGAATGGAATGGAATGGAATGAACCCGAGTAGAACGGAATGGAATGGAATGGAATTGAATGGAATGGAATGGAATGGAATGGAATGGAATCCAATGGAATGGAATGGAATGGAATGGAATGGAATGGAATGGAATGGAATGGAATGGAATCGAATGGAATGGAATGGAATCAACCCGAGTAGAATGGAATGGATTGGAATGGAATGGAATGGAATGGAATGGAATGGAATGGAATGGAATGGAATAGAATGGAATCAACCCGAGTAGAACGGAATGGAATGGAATGGAATGGAATGGAACGGAACGGAATGGAACGGAACCGAATGGAATGGAATGAAACCGAGTAGAACGGAATGGAATGGAATGATCAACCCGAGTAGAACGGAATGGAATGGAATGGAATGGAATGGAATGGAATTGAATGGAATGGAATGGAATGGAATAGAATGGATTCAACCCGAGTAGAACGGAACGGAACGGAACGGAATGGAACGGAATGGAATGGATTGGCATGGAATCAACCCGAGTAGAACGGAATGGAATGGAACGGAATGGAAAGAACCCGAGTAGAACCGAATGGAATGGAATGGAATGGAATGGAATGGAATGGAATGGAATGGAATGGAATGGAATGGAATGGAATGATCAACCCGAGTAGAAAGGAATGGAATGGAATGGAATGGAATAGAATGGAATCAAACCGAGTAGAACGGAGCGGAACGGAATGGAATGGAATGGGATGGAGTGGAAGGGAATCAACCTGAGTAGAACGGAATGGAATTGAATGGAATGGAATGGAATGGAATGGAATGGAATGGAATGGAATGGAATGGAATGGAATGGAATCAAATGGAATCTAATGGAATGGAATGGAATAGAATGGAATCAACCCGAGTAGATCGGAATGGAAAGGAATGGAATGGAATGGAACGGAATGGAATGGAATGGAACGATCAACCCGAGTAGAACGGAATGGAATGGAATGGAATGGAATGGAATGGAATGGAATGGAAAGGAATGGAATGATCAACCCGAGTAGAACGGAATGGAATGGAATGGAATGGAATGGAATGGAATGGAATGGAATAGAATGGAATCAACCCGAGTTGAAGGGAATGGAATGGAATGGAATGGAATGGAACGGAATGGAATGGACTGGAATGGAATGGAATGGAATGGAATGCAACGGAATGGAATGGAATGGAATGGAATGGAATGGATTGGAATGGAATGGAATGATCAATCCGAGTAGAAAGGAAAGGAATGGAATGGAATGGAATAGAGTGGAATCAACCAGAGTAGAACCAACCCGAGTAGAACGGAACGGAACGGAACGGAACGGAATGGAACGGAATGGAATGGAATGCAATCAACCCGAGTAGAACGGATTGGAATGGAATGGAATGGAATTGAATGGAATGGAATGGAATGGAATAGAATGGAATCAACCCGAGTTGAACGGAATGGAATGGAATGGAATGGAATGGAATGGAATGGAATGCAGTGGAATTGAATGGAATGGAATGGAATGAAATCGAATGGAATGGAATGGAATGGAATGGAATGGAATGGAACGGAACGGAATGAAACGGAACGGAACGGAATGGAATGAACCCGAGTAGAACGGAATGGAATGGAATGGAATGGAATGGAACGGAATGGAATGGAATGGAATGATTCACCCGAGTAGAACGGAATGGAATGGAATGGAATGGAATGGAATGGAATGGAATGGAATGATCAACCCGAGTAGAACGGAATTTAATGGAATTGAATGGAATGGAATGGAATGGAATGGAATGGAATGGAATAGAATGGAATCAACCCGAGTAGAACGGAATGGAAAGGAATGGAATGGAATGGAATGGAATGGAATGGAATGGAATGGAACGGAATGGAATGGAATGCAATGGAATAGAATGGATTCAACCCGAGTAGAACGGAATGGACTGGAATGGAATGGAATGGAATGGAACGCAACGGAATGGAATGGAAAGAACCCGAGTAGAACGGAATGGAAAGCAGTGGAATGGAATGGAATGGAATGGAATGGAATGGAATGGAATGGAATGGAATGATCAACCCGAGCAGAACGGAATGGAATGGAATGGAATGGAATGGAATGGAATGGAATGCAATGGAATGGAATAGAATGGAGGAAACCCAAGTAGAACGGAACGGAACGGAGCGGAACGGAACGGAATGGAATCAACCCGAGTAGAACGGAATGGAATGGAATGGAATGGAATGGAATAGAATGGACTCAACCCGAGTAGAACGGAACGGAACGGAACGGAATGGAACGGAATGGAATGGAGTGGCATGGAATCAACCCGAGTAGAACGGAATGGAATGGAACGGAATGGAAAGAACCCGAGTAGAACCGAATGGAATGGAATGGAATGGAATGGAATGGAATGGAATGGAATGGAATGGAATGGAATGGAATGGAATGATCAACCCGAGTAGAACGGAATGGAATGGAATGGAATGGAATAGAATGGAATCAAACCGAGTAGAACGGAACGGAACGGAACGGAATGGAATGGAACGGGATGGAGTGGAAGGGAATCAACCTGAGTAGAACGGAATGGAATTGAATAGAATGGAATGGAATGGAATGGATTGGAATGGAATGGAATGGAATGGAATCAAATGGAATCTAATGGAATGGAATGGAATAGAATGGAATCAACCCGAGTAGAACGGAATGGAAAGGAATGGGATGGAATGGAACGGAATGGAATGGAATGGAACGATCAACCCGAGTAGAACGGAATGGAATGGAATGGAATGGAATGGAATGGAATGCAATGGAATGGAAAGGAATGGAATGATCAACCCGAGTAGAACGGAATGGAATGGAATGGAATGGAATGGAATGGAATGGAATAGAATGGAATCAACCCGAGTTGAAGGGAATGGAATGGAATGGAATGGAATGGAACGGAATGGAATGGACTGGAATGGAATGGAATGGAATGGAATGCAACGGAATGGAATGGAATGGAATGGAAAGGAATGGAATGGAATGGAATGGAATGGAATGATCAATCCGAGTAGAAAGGAATGGAATGGAATGGAACGGAATAGAGTGGAATCAACCAGAGTAAAACCAACCCGAGTAGAACGGAACGGAACGGAACGGAACGGAATGGAACGGAATGGAATGGAATGGAATCAACCCGAGTAGAACGGATTGGAATGGAATGGAATTGAATTGAATGGAATGGAATGGAATGGAATAGAATGGAATCAACCCGAGTTGAACGGAATGGAATGGAATGGAATGGAATGGAATGGAATCGAATGGAATTGAATGGAATGGAATGGAATGGAATCGAATGGAATGGAATGGAATGGAATGGAATGGAATGGAACGGAACGGAATGGAACGGAATGGAACGGAATGGAATGAACCCGAGTAGAACGGAATGGCATGGAATGGAATGGAATGGAACGGAATGGAATGGAATGGAATGATTCACCCGAGTAGAACGGAATGGAATGGAATGGAATGGAATGGAATGGAATGGAATGGAATGGAATGGAATGATCAACCCGAGTAGAACGGAATGGAATGGAATGGAATGGAATGGAATGGAATGGAATGGAATGGAATAGAATGGAATCAACCCGAGTAGAACGGAATGGAATGGAATGGAATGGAATGGAATGGAACGGAATGGAATGGAATGGAATGGAATAGAATGGATTCAACCCGAGTAGAACGGAATGGACTGGAATGGAATGGAATGGAATGGAACGCAACGGAATTGAATGGAAAGATCCCGAGTAGAACGGAATGGAATGCAGTGGAATGGAATGGAATGGAATGGAATGGAATCGAATGGAATGGAATCGAATGGAATGGAATCGAATAGAATGGAATCAACCCGAGTAGAACGGAATGGAATGGAATGGAACGGAACAGAACGGAACGGAACGGAATGAACCCGAGTAGAAAGAAATGCAATGGAATGGAATGGATTGGTATGGAATTGAATGGAATGGAATGGAATGGAATAGAATGGAATCAACCCGAGTAGAATGGAATGGAATGGAATGGAATGGAATGGAATGGAATGGAATGGAATGGAATAGAATGGAATCAACCCGAGTTGAACGGAATGGAATGGAATGGAATGGAATGGAATAGAATGGAATCAACCCGAGTTGAACGGAATGGAATGGAATGGAATGGAATGGAACGGAAAGGAATGGAACGGAAAGGAATGGAGTGGAATGAACCCGAGTAGAATGGAACGGAATGGAATGGAATGGAATGGAATGGAATGGAATGATCAACCCGAGTAAAACGGAATGGAATGGAATGGAACGGAAAGGAATGGAGTGGAAAGGAATCAACACGAGTAGAACGGAATGGAATGGAATGGAATGGAATGGAATGGAATCGAACGGAATCGAATGGAGTCGAGTGGAATCGAATGGAATGGAATGGAATAGAATTTAATCAACCCGAGTAGAACGGAACGGAATGGAATGGAATGGAATGGAATGGAATGGAATGGAATGGAATGATCCACCCGAGTAGAACGGAACGGAATGGAATTGAATGGAATGGAACGGCATGATCAACCCAAGTAGAACGGAATGGAATGGAACAGAGAGGAATGGAATGGAATGGAATGGAATGGAATGGAATGGAATGGAAAGGAATGGAATAGAATGGAATCAACCCGAGTAGAACGGAACGGAACGGAATGGAACGGAACGGAATGGAATCAACCCGAGTAGAACGGAATGGAATGGAATGGAATGGAATGGAATGGAATGGAATGGAATGGAATTCAATGGAATAGAATGGAATGGAATGGCATGGAATAGAATCAACCCGAGTAGAACGGAATGGAATGGAATGGAACGGAACGGAATGGAACCGAACGGAATGGAATGGAGTGAACACGAGTAGAACGGAATGGAATGGAATGGAATGGAATGGAGCGGAAAGGATTGGAATGGAATTGAATAGAATGGAATCAACCCGAGTAGAACGGAATGCAATGGAATGGAATGGAATGGAATGGAATGGAATGGAATGGAATGATCAACCCGAGCAGAACGGAACGGAATAGAATGGAATGGAATGGAATGGAGTGGAATGGAATGGAATGGAAAGGAGTGGAATGGAATGGAATGGAATGGAATGGAATGGAATGGAATGGAATGGAATGGAATGGAATGGAATGGAGAGGAGTGGAATGGAATGGAATGGAATGGAATGGAATGGAATGGAAAGGAGTGGAATGGAATGGAATGGAATGGAATGGAATGGAATGGAATGGAATGGAATGGAAAGGAGTGGAATGGAATGGAATGGAATGGAGTGGAATGGAATGGAATAGAATGGAATGGAATGGAATGGAATGGAATGATCAACCCGAGCAGAACGGAATGGAATGGAATGGAATGGAATGGAATGGAATGGAATGGATTGGAATGCAATGGAATGGAATAGAATGGAGTAAACCCAAGTAGAACGGAACGGAACGGAGCGGAACGGAACGGAATGGAATCAACCCGAGTAGAACGGAGTGGAATGGAATGGAATGGAATGGAATGGAATGGAATGGAATGGAATGGAAAGGAATGGAATGGAATGGAATGGAATGGAATGGAATGATCAACCCGAGCACAACAGAATGGAATGGAATGGAATGGAATGGAATTGAATGGAATGGAATGGAAAGAATGGAATGGAATGGAATAGAATGGAGTAAACCCGAGTAGAACGGAACGGAACGGAGAGGAACGGAACGGAATGGAATCAACCCGAGTAGAACGGAATGGAATGGAATGGAATGGAATGGAATGGAATGGAATGGAATGGAATGGAATGGAATGGAATCAACCCGAGTAGAACGGAACGGAACGGAACGGAATGGAATCAACCCGAGTAGAACGGAATGGAATGGAATGGAATGGAATGGAATGGAATGGAATGGAATGGAATGGAATTCAATGGAATAGAATGGAATGAATGGAATGGAATGGAAAGGAGTGGAATGGAATGGAATGGAATGGAATGGAATGGAATGGAATGGAAAGGAGTGGAATGGAATGGAATGGAATGGAATGGAATGGAATGGAAAGGAGTGGAATGGAATGGAATGGAGTGGAATGGAATGGAATGGAATGGAATGGAATGATCAACCCGAGCAGAACGGAATGGAATGGAATGGAATGGAATGCAATGGAATGGAATAGAATGGAGTAAACCCAAGTAGAACGGAACGGAACGGAGCTTAACGGAACTGAATGGAATCAACCCGAGTAGAACGGAATGGAATGGAATGGAATGGAATGGAATCGAATGGAATGGAAGGGAATGGAATGGAATGGAATGGAATGGAATGGAATGGAATGGAAAGATCAACCCGAGCAGAACGGAATGGAATGGAAAGGAATGGAATGGAATGGAATGGAATGGAATGGAATGGAATGGAATGGAATGGAATGCAATGGAATGCAATGGAATGGAATAGAATGGAGTAAACCCGAGTAGAAAGGAACGGAATGGAATGGAATGGAATGGAATGGAATGGAATGGAATGGAATGGAATGGAATGGAATGGAATGGAATGGAATGATCAACCGGAGCAGAACGGAACGGAATGGAATGGAATGGAATGGAATGGAATGTAATGATCAACCCAAGTAAAACGGAATGGAATGGAATGGAATGGAATGGAATGGAATGGAATGGAATGGAATGGAATAGAATGGAATCAACCAGAGTAGAACGGAACGGAAAGGAACAGAATGGAACGGAACAGAATGCAATGGAATGGAATGGAATCAACCCGAGTAGAATAGAATGGAATGGAATGGAATGGAATGGATTGGAATGGAATGGAATGGAATCGAATGGAATCGAATGGAATGGAATGGAATGGAATAGAATGGAATCAACCCGAGTAGAACGGAATGGAATGGAATGGAATGGAATGGAATGGAATGGAATGGAACGGAACGGAACAGAATGGAACGGAACGGAATGGAACGAACCCGAGTAGAACGGAATGGAATGGAATGGAATTGAATGGAATGGAATCGAATCAAATCGAATGGAATCGAATGGAATGGAATGGAATAGAATGGAATCATCCGAGTAGAATGGAATGGAATGGAATGGAATGGAATGGAATGGAATTGAATGGAATGGAATGGAATGGAATGGAATGGAATGGAATGGAATGGAATGGAATGGAATGGAAAGGAAAGATCAACCCGAGTAGAATGGAACGGAATGGAATGGAATGGAATGGAATGGAATGGAATGGAATGGAATGGAATGATTAACCCGAGTAGAACGGAATGGAATCGAATGGAATGGAATGGAGTAGAATGGAATCAACTCGAGTAGAACGGAATGGAATGGAATAGAATGCAACGGAACGGAACGGAACGGAACGGAATGGAATGAACTCAAGTAGAACGGAATGGAATGGAATGGAGTGGAATGGAATGGAATGGAAAGGAGTGGAATGGAATGGAATGGAATGGAATGGAATGGAATGGAAAGGATTGGAATGGAATGGAATGTAATGTAATGGAATGGAATGGAATGGAAAGGAGTGGAATGGAATGGAATGGAATGGAATGGAATGGAATGGAATGATCAACCCGAGCAGAACGGAATGGAATGGAATGGAATGGAATGGAATGGAATGGAATGATCAACCCGAGCAGAACGGAATGGAATGGAATGGAATGGAATGGAATGGAATGGAATGGAATGGAATGGAATGGAATGCAATGGAATGGAATAGAATGGAGTAAACCCAAGTAGAACGGAACGGAACGGAGCGGAACGGAACGGAATGGAATCAACCCGAGTAGAACGGAATGGAATGGAATGGAATGGAATGGAATGGAATGGAATGGAATGGAATGGAATGGAATGGAAAGGAATGGAATGGAATGGAATGGAATGGAATGGAATGGAATGGAATGGAATGGAATGGAATGGAATGATCAACCCGAGCACAACAGAATGGAATGGAATAGAATGGAATGGAATGGAATGGAATGTAGAGAATGGAATGGAATGGAATAGAATGGAGTAAACCCGAGTAGAACGGAACGGAACGGAGCGGAACGGAACGGAATGGAATCAACCCGAGTAGAACAGAATGGAATGGAATGGAATGGAATGGAATGGAATGGAATGGAATGGAATGGAATGGAATGGAATGGAATGGAATGGAATGGAATCAACCCGTGTAGAACGGAACGGAACGGAACGGAACGGAACGGAATGGAATCAACCCGAGTAGAACGGAATTGAATGGAATGGAATGGAATGGAATGGAATGGAATGGAATGGAATGATCAACCCGAGCAGAACGGAATGGAATGGAATGGAGTGGAATGGAATGGAATGGAATGGAATGGAATGGAATGGAATGGAATGCAATGGAATGGAATAGAATGGAGTAAACCCAAGTAGAACGGAACGGAACGGACCGGAACGGAACGGAATGGAATCAACCAGAGTAGAACGGAATGGAATGGAATGGAATGGAATGGAATGGAATGGAATGGAATGGAATGGAATGGAATGGAATAGAATGGAATCAACCCGAGTAGAACGGAATGGAATGGAATGGAATGGAATGGAATGGAACGGAAAGGAATAGAACGGAACGGAATGGAATGGAATGAAACCGAGTAGAACGGAATGGAATGGAATGATCAACCCGAGTAGAAAGGAATGGAATGGAATGGAATGGAATGGAATGGAATGGAATAGAATGGATTCAACCCGAGTAGAACGGAACGGAACGGAACGGAATGGAACGGAATGGAATGGAGTGGCATGGAATCAACCCGAGTAGAACGGAATGGAATGGAACGGAATGGAAAGAACCCGAGTAGAACCGAATGGAATGGAATGGAATGGAATGGAATGGAATGGAATGGAATGGAATGGAATGGAATGGAATGATCAACCCGAGTAGAACGGAATGGAATGGAATGGAATGGAATAGAATGGAATCAAACCGAGTAGAACGGAACGGAACCGAACGGAATGGAATGGAACGGGATGGAGTGGAAGGGAATCAACCTGAGTAGAACGGAATGGAATTGAATAGAATGGAATGGAATGGAATGGATTGGAATGGAATGGAATGGAATGGAATCAAATGGAATCTAATGGAATGGAATGGAATAGAATGGAATCAACCCGAGTAGAACGGAATGGAAAGGAATGGGATGGAATGGAACGGAATGGAATGGAATGGAACGATCAACCCGAGTAGAACGGAATGGAATGGAATGGAATGGAATGGAATGGAATGCAATGGAATGGAAAGGAATGGAATGATCAACCCGAGTAGAACGGAATGGAATGGAATGGAATGGAATGGAATGGAATGGAATAGAATGGAATCAACCCGAGTTGAAGGGAATGGAATGGAATGGAATGGAATGGAACGGAATGGAATGGACTGGAATGGAATGGAATGGAATGGAATGCAACGGAATGGAATGGAATGGAATGGAAAGCAATGGAATGGAATGGAATGGAATGATCAATCCGAGTAGAAAGGAATGGAATGGAATGGAACGGAATAGAGTGGAATCAACCAGAGTAAAACCAACCCGAGTATAACGGAACGGAACGGAACGGAACGGAATGGAACGGAATGGAATGGAATGGAATCAACCCGAGTAGAACGGATTGGAATGGAATGGAATGGAATTGAATGGAATGGAATGGAATGGAATAGAATGGAATCAACCCGAGTTGAACGGAATGGAATGGAATGGAATGGAATGGAATGGAATGGAATGGAATTGAATGGAATGGAATGGAATGGAATCGAATGGAATGGAATGGAATGGAATGGAATGGAATGGAATGGAATGGAATGGAACGGAACGGAATGGAACGGAACGGAACGGAATGGAATGAACCCGAGTAGAACGGAATGGCATGGAATGGAATGGAATGGAACGGAATGGAATGGAATGGAATGATTCACCCGAGTAGAACGGAATGGAATGGAATGGAATGGAATGGAATGGAATGGAATGGAATGGAATGATCAACCCGAGTAGAACGGAATGGAATGGAATGGAATGGAATGGAATGGAATGGAATGGAATGGAATAGAATGGAATCAACCCGAGTAGAACGGAATGGAATGGAATGGAATGGAATGGAATGGAACGGAATGGAATGGAATGGAATGGAATAGAATGGATTCAACCCGAGTAGAACGGAATGGACTGGAATGGAATGGAATGGAATGGAACGCAACGGAATGGAATGGAAAGATCCCGAGTAGAACGGAATGGAATGCAGTGGAATGGAATGGAATGGAATGGAATGGAATCGAATGGAATGGAATCGAATGGAATGGAATCGAATAGAATGGAATCAACCCGAGTAGAACGGAATGGAATGGAATGGAACGGAACAGAACGGAACGGAACGGAATGAACCCGAGTAGAAAGAAATGCAATGGAATGGAATGGATTGGTATGGAATTGAATGGAATGGAATGGAATGGAATAGAATGGAATCAACCCGAGTAGAATGGAATGGAATGGAATGGAATGGAATGGAATGGAATGGAATGGAATGGAATGGAATGGAATAGAATGGAATCAACCCGAGTTGAACGGAATGGAATGGAATGGAATGGAATGGAATAGAATGGAATCAACCCGAGTTGAACGGAATGGAATGGAATGGAATGGAATGGAACGGAAAGGAATGGAACGGAAAGGAATGGAGTGGAATGAACCCGAGTAGAATGGAACGGAATGGAATGGAATGGAATGGAATGGAATGGAATGATCAACCCGAGTAAAACGGAATGGAATGGAATGGAACGGAAAGGAATGGAGTGGAAAGGAATCAACACGAGTAGAACGGAATGGAATGGAATGGAATGGAATGGAATGGAATGGAATCGAACGGAATCGAATGGAGTCGAGTGGAATCGAATGGAATGGAATGGAATAGAATGGAATCAACCCGAGTAGAACGGAACGGAATGGAATGGAATGGAATGGAATGGAATGGAATGGAATGATCCACCCGAGTAGAACGGAACGGAATGGAATTGAATGGAATGGAACGGCATGATCAACCCAAGTAGAACGGAATGGAATGGAACAGAGAGGAATGGAATGGAATGGAATGGAATGGAATGGAATGGAATGGAATGGAATGGAAAGGAATGGAATAGAATGGAATCAACCCGAGTAGAACGGAACGGAACGGAATGGAACGGAACGGAATGGAATCAACCCGAGTAGAACGGAATGGAATGGAATGGAATGGAATGGAAAGGAATGGAATGGAATGGAATGGAATTCAATGGAATGGAATGGAATGGAATGGCATGGAATAGAATCAACCCGAGTAGAACGGAATGGAATGGAATGGAATGGAACGGAACGGAATGGAACCGAACGGAATGGAATGGAATGAACACGAGTAGAACGGAATGGAATGGAATGGAATGGAATGGAGCGGAAAGGATTGGAATGGAATTGAATAGAATGGAATCAACCCGAGTAGAACGGAATGCAATGGAATGGAATGGAATGGAATGGAATGGAATGGAATGGAATGATCAACCCGAGCAGAACGGAACGGAATAGAATGGAATGGAATGGAATGGAGTGGAATGGAATGGAATGGAAAGGAGTGGAATGGAATGGAATGGAATGGAATGGAATGGAATGGAATGGAATGGAATGGAATGGAATGGAATGGAGAGGAGTGGAATGGAATGGAATGGAATGGAATGGAATGGAATGGAAAGGAGTGGAATGGAATGGAATGGAATGGAATGGAATGGAATGGAATGGAATGGAATGGAAAGGAGTGGAATGGAATGGAATGGAATGGAGTGGAATGGAATGGAATAGAATGGAATGGAATGGAATGGAATGGAATGATCAACCCGAGCAGAACGGAATGGAATGGAATGGAATGGAATGGAATGGAATGGAATGGAATGGATTGGAATGCAATGGAATGGAATAGAATGGAGTAAACCCAAGTAGAACGGAACGGAACGGAGTGGAACGGAACGGAATGGAATCAACCCGAGTAGAACGGAGTGGAATGGAATGGAATGGAATGGAATGGAATGGAATGGAATGGAATGGAAAGGAATGGAATGGAATGGAATGGAATGGAATGGAATGATCAACCCGAGCACAACAGAATGGAATGGAATGGAATGGAATGGAATTGAATGGAATGGAATGGAAAGAATGGAATGGAATGGAATAGAATGGAGTAAACCCGAGTAGAACGGAACGGAACGGAGAGGAACGGAACGGAATGGAATCAACCCGAGTAGAACGGAATGGAATGGAATGGAATGGAATGGAATGGAATGGAATGGAATGGAATGGAATGGAATCAACCCGAGTAGAACGGAACGGAACGGAACGGAACGGAACGGAATGGAATCAACCCGAGTAGAACGGAATGGAATGGAATGGAATGGAATGGAATGGAATGGAATGGAATGGAATGGAATTCAATGGAATAGAATGGAATGAATGGAATGGAATGGAAAGGAGTGGAATGGAATGGAATGGAATGGAATGGAATGGAATGGAATGGAAAGGAGTGGAATGGAATGGAATGGAATGGAATGGAATGGAATGGAAAGGAGTGGAATGGAATGGAATGGAGTGGAATGGAATGGAATGGAATGGAATGGAATGATCAACCCGAGCAGAACGGAATGGAATGGAATGGAATGGAATGCAATGGAATGGAATAGAATGGAGTAAACCCAAGTAGAACGGAACGGAACGGAGCTTAACGGAACTGAATGGAATCAACCCGAGTAGAACGGAATGGAATGGAATGGAATGGAATGGAATCGAATGGAATGGAAGGGAATGGAATGGAATGGAATGGAATGGAATGGAATGGAATGGAAAGATCAACCCGAGCAGAACGGAATGGAATGGAAAGGAATGGAATGGAATGGAATGGAATGGAATGGAATGGAATGGAATGGAATGGAATGCAATGGAATGGAATAGAATGGAGTAAACCCGAGTAGAACGGAACGGAATGGAATGGAATGGAATGGAATGGAATGGAATGGAATGGAATGGAATGGAATGATCAACCGGAGCAGAACGGAACGGAATGGAATGGAATGGAATGGAATGGAATGGAATGATCAACCCAAGTAAAACGGAATGGAATGGAATGGAATGGAATGGAATGGAATGGAATGGAATGGAATGGAATAGAATGGAATCAACCAGAGTAGAACGGAACGGAACGGAACAGAATGGAACGGAACAGAATGCAATGGAATGGAATGGAATCAACCCTAGTAGAATAGAATGGAATGGAATGGAATGGAATGGATTGGAATGGAATGGAATGGAATCGAATGGAATCGAATGGAATGGAATGGAATGGAATAGAATGGAATCAACCCGAGTAGAACGGAATGGAATGGAATGGAATGGAATGGAATGGAATGGAATGGAACGGAACGGAACAGAATGGAACGGAACGGAATGGAACGAACCCGAGTAGAACGGAATGGAATGGAATGGAATTGAATGGAATGGAATCGAATCAAATCGAATGGAATCGAATGGAATGGAATGGAATAGAATGGAATCAACCGAGTAGAATGGAATGGAATGGAATGGAATGGAATGGAATGGAATGGAATGGAATTGAATGGAATTGAATGGAATGGGATGGAATTGAATAGAATGGAATCAACCCGAGTAGAACGGAATGGAATGGTATGGAGTGGAATGGAAAGGAATGGAATGGAATGGAATGAACCCGAGTAGAACGGAATTGGATGGATTGGAATGGAATGGAATGGAATGGAATGGAAAGGAAAGATCAACCCGAGTAGAATGGAACGGAATGGAATGGAATGGAATGGAATGGAATGGAATGGAATGGAATGGAATGGAATGATTAACCCGAGTAGAACGGAATGGAATCGAATGGAATGGAATGGAGTAGAATGGAATCAACTCGAGTAGAACGGAATGGAATGGAATAGAATGCAACGGAACGGAACGGAACGGAACGGAATGGAATGAACTCAAGTAGAACGGAATGGAATGGAATGGAGTGGAATGGAATGGAATGGAAAGGAGTGGAATGGAATGGAATGGAATGGAATGGAATGGAATGGAAAGGAGTGGAATGGAATGGAATGTAATGTAATGGAATGGAATGGAATGGAAAGGAGTGGAATGGAATGGAATGGAATGGAGTGGAATGGAATGGAATAGAATGGAATGGAATGGAATGGAATGGAATGATCAACCCGAGCAGAACGGAATGGAATGGAATGGAATGGAATGGAATGGAATGGAATGGAATGCAATGGAATGGAATAGAATGGAGTAAACCCAAGTAGAACGGAACGGAACGGAGCGGAACGGAACGGAATGGAATCAACCCGAGTAGAACGGAATGGAATGGAATGGAATGGAATGGAATGGAATGGAATGGAATGGAATGGAAAGGAAAGGAATGGAATGGAATGGAATGGAATGGAATGGAATGGAATGGAATGGAATGGAATGGAATGATCAACCCGAGCACAACAGAATGGAATGGAATAGAATGGAATGGAATGGAATGGAATGTAGAGAATGGAATGGAATTTAATAGAATGGAGTAAACCCGAGTAGAACGGAACGGAACGGAGCGGAACGGAACGGAATGGAATCAACCCGAGTAGAACAGAATGGAATGGAATGGAATGGAATGGAATGGAATGGAATGGAATGGAATGGAAAGGAATGGAATGGAATCAACCCGAGTAGAACGGAACGGAACGGAACGGAACGGAACGGAATGGAATCAACCCGAGTAGAACGGAATGGAATGGAATGGAATGGAATGGAATGGAATGGAATGGAATGGAATGGAATGGAATGGAATGGAATGGAATGGAATTCAATGGAATAGAATCGAATGGAATGGAATGGAATAGAATCAACACGAGTAGAACGGAATGGAATGGAATGGAATGGAACGGAACGGAATGGAACAGAACGGAATGGAATGGAATGAACCCGAGTAGAACGGAATGGAATGGAAAGGAATGGAATGGAATGGAATGGAGCAGAATGGATTGGAATGGAATTGAATAGAATGGAATCAACCCGAGTAGCACGGAATGGAATGGAATGGAATGGAATGGAATGGAATGGATTGATCAACCCGAGGAGAACGGAACGGAATAGAATGGAATGGAATGGAATGGAATGTAGTGGAATGGAATGGAATGGAAAGGAGTGGAATGGAATGGAATGGAATGGAATGGAATGGAATGGAAAGGAGTGGAATGGAATGGAATGGAAAGGAATGGACAGGAGTGGAATGGAATGGAATGGAATGGAATGGAATGGAATGGAATGGAAAGGAGTGGAATGGAATGGAATGGAATGGAATGGAATGGAAAGGAGTGGAATGGAATGGAATGGAATGGAATGGAATGGAATGGAATGGAAAGGAGTGGAATGGAATGGAATGGAATGGAATGGAATGGAATGGAATGGAATGGAATGGAATGGAAAGATCAACCCGAGCAGAACGGAATGGAATGGAATGGAATGGAATCGAATGGAATGGAAAGGAATGGAATCGAATGCAATGGAATGGAATGGAATGGAATGGAATGGAATGGAATGGAACGGAATCAACCCGAGTAGAACGGAATGGAATTGAATGGATTGGAATGGAATGGAATGGAATCGAATGGAATGGAATGGAATGGAATGGAATGGAATGGAATGGAATGGAATGGAATGGAATGGAATGGAATGGAACGGAATGGAATCAACCCGAGTAGAACGGAATGGAATGGAATGGAATGGAATGGAATGGAATGCAATGGAATGGAATGGAATGGAATGGAATGGAATCAACCCGAGTAGAACGGAACGGAACGGAACGGAACGGAACGGAATGGAATCAACCCGAGTAGAAAGGAATGGAATGGAATGGAATGGAATGGAATGGAATGGAATGGAATGGAATGGAATTCAATGGAATTCAATGGAATAGAATGGAATGGAATGGAATGGAATAGAATCAACACGAGTAGAACGGAATGGAATGGAATGGAATGGAACGGAACGGAATGGAACAGAACGGAATGGAATGGACTGAAACCGAGTAGAACGGAATGGAATGGAAAGGAATGGAATTGAATGGAATGGAGCGGAATGGATTGGAATGGAATTGAATAGAATGGAATCAACCCGAGTAGAACAGAATGGAATGGAATGGAATGGAATGGAATGGAATGGAATGGAATGGATTGATCAACCCGAGCAGAACGGAACGGAATAGAATGGAATGGAATGGAATGGAATGGAGTGGAATGGAATGGAATGGAAAGGAGTGGAATGGAATGGAATGGAATGGAATGGAATGGAATGGAATGGAAAGGAGTGGAATGGAATGGAATGGAATGGAATGGAATGGAATGGAATGGAATGGAAAGGAGTGGAATGGAATGGAATGGAATGGAATGGAATGGAATGGAATGGAATGGAATGATCAACCCGAGCAGAACGGAATGGAATGGAATGGAATGGAATGGAATGCAATGGAATGGAATAGAATGGAGTAAACCCAAGTAGAACGGAACGGAACGGAGCGGAACGGAACGGAATGGAATCAACCCGAGTAGAACGGAATGGAATGGAATGGAATGGAATGGAATCGAATGGAATGGAAAGGAATGGAATGGAATGGAATGGAATGGAATGGAATGGAATGGAATGGAATGGAAAGATCAACCCGAGCAGAACGGAATGGAATGGAATGGAATGGAATGGAATGGAATGGAATGGAATGGAAAGATCAACCCGAGCAGAACGGAATGGAATGGAATGGAATGGAATGGAATGGAATGGAATGGAATGCAATGGAATGGAATAGAATGGAGTAAACCCGAGTAGAACGGAACGGAACGGAGCGGAACAGAACGGAATGGAATCAACCCGAGTAGAACGGAATGGAATGGAATGGAATGGAATGGAATGGAATGGAATGGAATGGAATGATCAACCCTAGCAGAACGGAACGGAATGGAATGGAATGGAATGGAATGGAATGGAATGATCAAACCAAGTAAAACGGAATGGAATGGAATGGAATGGAATGGAATGGAATCAACCCGAGTAGAATGTAATGGATTGGAATGGAATGGAATGGAATGGAATGCAATGCAATGGAATCGAATGGAATCGAATGCAATGGAATGGAATGGAATGGAAAGGAATGGAATGGAATGGAACGGAATCTACCCGAGTAGAACGGAATGGAATGGAATGGAATGGAATGGAATGGAATGGAATGGAATGGAATTAAATGGAATAGAATAGAATGGAATGGAATGGAATGGAAAGGAATGGAATGGAATGGAATCGAATGGAATGGAATGGAATGGAATAGAATGGAATGGAATGGAATGGAATGGAATGGAATGGAATGGAATGGAATGGAATGGAATGAACCCGAGTAGAACGGAATGGAATGGAATGGAATTGAATGGAATGGAATGGAATGGAATGGAATGGAATCCAATGGAATGGAATGGAATGGAATGGAATGGAATGGAATGGAATGGAATGGAATCGAATGGAATGGAATGGAATCAACCCGAGTAGAATGGAATGGATTGGAATGGAATGGAATGGAATGGAATGGAATGGAATGGAATGGAATGGAATGGAATAGAATGGAATCAACCCGAGTAGAACGGAATGGAATGGAATGGAATGGAATGGAACGGAACGGAATGGAACGGAACCGAATGGAATGGAATGAAACCGAGTAGAACGGAATGGAATGGAATGATCAACCCGAGTAGAACGGAATGGAATGGAATGGAATGGAATGGAATGGAATGGAATGGAATGGAATGGAATGGAATGGAATGGAATAGAATGGATTCAACCCGAGTAGAACGGAACGGAACGGAACGGAATGGAACGGAATGGAATGGAGTGGCATGGAATCAACCCGAGTAGAACGGAATGGAATGGAACGGAATGGAAAGAACCCGAGTAGAACCGAATGGAATGGAATGGAATGGAATGGAATGGAATGGAATGGAATGGAATGGAATGGAATGATCAACCCGAGTAGAAAGGAATGGAATGGAATGGAATGGAATAGAATGGAATCAAACCGAGTAGAACGGAACGGAACGGAAAGGAATGGAATGGGATGGAGTGGACGGGAATCAACCTGAGTAGAACGGAATGGAATTGAATGGAATGGAATGGAATGGAATGGAATGGAATGGAATGGAATGGAATGGAATCAAATGGAATCTAATGGAATGGAATGGAATAGAATGGAATCAACCCGAGTAGATCGGAATGGAATGGAATGGAATGGAATGGAACGGAATGGAATGGAATGGAACGATCAACCCGAGTAGAACGGAATGTAATGGAATGGAATGGAATGGAATGGAATGGAATGGAATGGAAAGGAATGGAATGATCAACCCGAGTAGAACGGAATGGAATGGAATGGAATGGAATGGAATGGAATGGAATAGAATGGAATCAACCCGAGTTGAAGGGAATGGAATGGAATGGAATGGAATGGAACGGAATGGAATGGACTGGAATGGAATGGAATGGAATGGAATGCAACGGAATGGAATGGAATGGAATGGAATGGAATGGAATGGAATGGATTGGAATGGAATGGAATGATCAATCCGAGTAGAAAGGAAAGGAATGGAATGGAATGGAATAGAGTGGAATCAACCAGAGTAGAACCAACCCGAGTAGAACGGAACGGAACGGAACGGAACGGAATGGAACGGAATGGAATGGAATGGAATCAACCCGAGTAGAACGGATTGGAATGGAATGGAATGGAATTGAATGGAATGGAATGGAATGGAATAGAATGGAATCAACCCGAGTTGAACGGAATGGAATGGAATGGAATGGAATGGAATGGAATGGAATGGAATGCAGTGGAATTGAATGGAATGGAATGGAATGGAATCGAATGGAATGGAATGGAATGGAATGGAATGGAATGGAACGGAACGGAATGAAACGGAACGGAACGGAATGGAATGAACCCGAGTAGAACGGAATGGAATGGAATGGAATGGAATGGAACGGAATGGAATGGAATGGAATGATTCACCCGAGTAGAACGGAATGGAATGGAATGGAATGGAATGGAATGGAATGGAATGATCAACCCGAGTAGAACGGAATGGAATTGAATGGAATGGAATGGAATGGAATGGAATGGAATGGAATGGAATAGAATGGAATCAACCCGAGTAGAACGGAATGGAAAGGAATGGAATGGAATGGAATCGAATGGAATGGAACGGAGTGGAATGGAATGGAATGGAATAGAATGGATTCAACCCGAGTAGAACGGAATGGACTGGAATGGAATGGAATGGAATGGAATGGAATGGAATGGAATGGAATGGAATCCAATGGAATGGAATGGAATGGAATGGAATGGAATGGAATGGAATGGAATGGAATGGAATGGAATGGAATGGAATCGAATGGAATGGAATGGAATCAACCCGAGTAGAATGGAATGGATTGGAATGGAATGGAATGGAATGGAATGGAATGGAATGGAATGGAATGGAATTGAATGGAATGGAATGGAATAGAATGGAATCAACCCGAGTAGAACGGAATGGAATGGAATGGAATGGAATGGAACGGAACGGAATGGAACGGAACGGAATGGAATGGAATGAAACCGAGTAGAACGGAATGGAATGGAATGATCAACCCGAGTAGAACGGAATGGAATGGAATGGAATGGAATGGAATGGAATGGAATGGAATGGAATAGAATGGATTCAACCCGAGTAGAACGGAACGGAACGGAACGGAATGGAACGGAATGGAATGGAGTGGCATGGAATCAACCCGATTAGAACGGAATGGAATGGAACGGAATGGAAAGAACCCGAGTAGAACCGAATGGAATGGAATGGAATGGAATGGAATGGAATGGAATGGAATGGAATGGAATGGAATGGAATGGAATGGAATGATCAACCCGAGTAGAAAGGAATGGAAAGGAATGGAATGGAATAGAATGGAATCAAACCGAGTAGAACGGAACGGAACGGAATGGAATGGAATGGGATGGAGTGGAAGGGAATCAACCTGAGTAGAACGGAATGGAATTGAATGGAATGGAATGGAATGGAATGGAATGGAATGGAATGGAATGGAATGGAATCAAATGGAATCTAATGGAATGGAATGGAATAGAATGGAATCAACCCGAGTAGATCGGAATGGAAAGGAATGGAATGGAATGGAACGGAATGGAATGGAATGGAACGATCAACCCGAGTAGAACGGAATGGAATGGAATGGAATGGAATGGAATGGAATGGAATAGAATGGAATCAACCCGAGTTGAAGGGAATGGAATGGAATGGAATGGAATGGAACGGAATGGAATGGACTGGAATGGAATGGAATGGAATGGAATGCAACGGAATGGAATGGAATGGAATGGAATGGAATGGAATGGAATGGAATGATCAATCCGAGTAGAAAGGAAAGGAATGGA
Source organism: Gorilla gorilla gorilla (assembly GCF_029281585.2). Taxonomy (NCBI): domain Eukaryota; kingdom Metazoa; phylum Chordata; class Mammalia; order Primates; family Hominidae; genus Gorilla; species Gorilla gorilla. The sequence continues at coordinate 57,533,956 of NC_073239.2, read as the reverse complement.
ATGGAATGGAATAGAGTGGAATCAACCAGAGTAGAACCAACCCGAGTAGAACGGAACGGAACGGAACGGAACGGAATGGAACGGAATGGAATGGAATGGAATCAACCCGAGTAGAACGGATTGGAATGGAATGGAATGGAATTGAATGGAATGGAATGGAATGGAATAGAATGGAATCAACCCGAGTTGAACGGAATGGAATGGAATGGAATGGAATGGAATGGAATGCAGTGGAATTGAATGGAATGGAATGGAATGGAATGGAATGGAATGGAATGGAATGGAATGGAATGGAATGGAACGGAACGGAATGAAACGGAACGGAACGAAATGGAATGAACCCGAGTAGAACGGAATGGAATGGAATGGAATGGAATGGAACGGAATGGAATGGAATGGAATGATTCACCCGAGTAGAACGGAATGAAATGGAATGGAATGGAATGGAATGGAATGGAATGGAATGATCAACCCGAGTAGAACGGAATGGAATGTAATTGAATGGAATGGAATGGAATGGAATGGAATGGAATGGAATAGAATGGAATCAACCCGAGTAGAACGGAATGGAAAGGAATGGAATGGAATGGAATGGAATGGAATGGAATGGAACGGAATGGAATGGAATGGAATGGAATAGAATGGATTAAACCCGAGTAGAACGGAATTTACTGGAATGGAATGGAATGGAATGGAACGCAACGGAATGGGATGGAAAGAACCCGAGTAGAACGGAATGGAAAGCAGTGGAATGGAATGGAATGGAATGGAATGGAATGGAATGGAATGGAATGGAATGGAATGATCAACCCGAGCAGAACGGAATGGAATGGAATGGAATGGAATGGAATGGAATGGAATGCAATGCAATGGAATAGAATGGAGTAAACCCAAGTAGAACGGAACGGAACGGAGCGGAACGGAACGGAATGGAATCAACCCGAGTAGAACGGAATGGAATGGAATGGAATGGAATGGAATCGAATGGAATGGAAAGGAATGGAATGGAATGGAATGGAATGGAATGGAATGGAATGGAATGGAATGGAATGGAATGGAAAGATCAACCCGAGCAGAACGGAATGGAATGGAATGGAATGGAATGGAATGGAATGGAATGGAATGGAATGGAAAGATCAACCCTAGCAGAACGGAATGGAATGGAATGGAATGGAATGGAATGGAATGCAATGGAATGGAATAGAATGGAGTAAACCCGAGTAGAACGGAACGGAACGGAGCGGAACAGAACGGAATGGAATCAACCCGAGTAGAACGGAATGGAATGGAATGGAATGGAATGGAATGGAATGGAATGGAATGGAATGGAATGGAATGATCAACCCGAGCAGAACGGAACGGAATGGAATGGAATGGAATGGAATGGAATGGAATGATCAAACCAAGTAAAACGGAATGGAATGGAATGGAATGGAATGGAATGGAATGGAATCAACCCGAGTAGAATGTAATGGATTGGAATGGAATGGAATGGAATGGAATGCAATGCAATGGAATCGAATGGAATCGAATGCAATGGAATGGAATGGAATGGAAAGGAATGGAATGGAATGGAACGGAATCTACCCGAGTAGAACGGAATGGAATGGAATGGAATGGAATGGAATGGAATGGAATGGAATGGAATGGAATGGAATCGAATGGAATGGAATGGAATGGAATAGAATGGAATGGAATGGAATGGAATGGAATGGAATGGAATGGAATGGAATGAACCCGAGTAGAACGGAATGGAATGGAATGGAATTGAATGGAATGGAATGGAATGGAATGGAATCGAATGGAATGGAATGGAATCAACCCGAGTAGAATGGAATGGATTGGAATGGAATGGAATGGAATGGAATGGAATGGAATGGAATGGAATGGAATAGAATGGAATCAACCCGAGTAGAACGGAATGGAATGGAATGGAATGGAATGGAACGGAAAGGAATGGAACGGAACGGAATGGAATGGAATGAAACCGAGTAGAACGGAATGGAATGGAATGATCAACCCGAGTAGAACGGAATGGAATGGAATGGAATGGAATGGAATGGAATGGAATGGAATAGAATGGATTCAACCCGAGTAGAACGGAACGGAACGGAACGGAATGGAACGGAATGGAATGGAGTGGCATGGAATCAACCCGAGTAGAACGGAATGGAATGGAACGGAATGGAAAGTACCCGAGTAGAACCGAATGGAATGGAATGGAATGGAATGGAATGGAATGGAATGGAATGGAATGCAATGGAATGATCAACCCGAGTAGAAAGGAATGGAATGGAATGGAATGGAATAGAATGGAATCAAACCGAGTAGAACGGAACGGAACGGAATGGAATGGAATGGGATGGAGTGGAAGGGAATCAACCTGAGTAGAACGGAATGGAATTGAATGGAATGGAATGGAATGGAATGGAATGGAATGGAATGGAATGGAATGGAATGGAATGGAATGGAATGGAATCAAATGGAATCTAATGGAATGGAATGGAATAGAATGGAATCAACCAGAGTAGATCGGAATGGAAAGGAATGGAATGGAATGGAACGGAATGGAATGGAATGGAACGATCAACCCGAGTAGAACGGAATGGAATGGAATGGAATGGAATGGAATGGAATGGAATGGAAAGGAATGGAATGATCAACCCGAGTAGAACGGAATGGAATGGAATGGAATGGAATGGAATGGAATGGAATAGAATGGAATCAACCCGAGTTGAAGGGAATGGAATGGAATGGAATGGAATGGAACGGAATGGAATGGACTGGAATGGAATGGAATGGAATGGAATGCAACGGAATGGAATGGAATGGAATGGAATGGAATGGAATGGAATGGAATGGAATGGAATGATCAATCCGAGTAGAAAGGAAAGGAATGGAATGGAATGGAATAGAGTGGAATCAACCAGAGTAGAACCAACCCGAGTAGAACGGAACGGAACGGAACGGAACGGAATGGAACGGAATGGAATGGAATGGAATCAACCCAAGTAGAACGGATTGGAATGGAATGGAATGGAATTGAATGGAATGGAATGGAATGGAATAGAATGGAATCAACCCGAGTTGAACGGAATGGAATGGAATGGAATGGAATGGAATGGAATGGAATGCAGTGGAATTGAATGGAATGGAATGGAATGGAATCGAATGGAATGGAATGGAATGGAATGGAATGGAATGGAATGGAACGGAACGGAATGAAACGGAACGGAACGGAATGGAATGAACCCGAGTAGAATGGAATGGAATGGAATGGAATGGAATGGAACGGAATGGAATGGAATGGAATGATTCACCCGAGTAGAACGGAATGGAATGGAATGGAATGGAATGGAATGGAATGGAATGGAATGGAATGATCAACCCGAGTAGAACGGAATGGAATGGAATTGAATGGAATGGAATGGAATGGAATGGAATGGAATGGAATAGAATGGAATCAACCCGAGTAGAACGGAATGGAAAGGAATGGAATGGAATGGAATGGAATGGAATGGAACGGAATGGAATGGAATGGAATGGAATAGAATGGATTCAACCCGAGTAGAACGGAATGGACTGGAATGGAATGGAAAGAAATGGAACGCAACGGAATGGAATGGAAAGAACCCGAGTAGAACGGAATGGAAAGCAGTGGAATGGAATGGAATGGAATGGAATGATCAACCCGAGTAGAACGGAATGGAATGGAATGGAATGGAATGGAATAGAGTGGAATCAACCCGAGTAGAACGGAATGGAAAGGAACGGAACGGAACGGAATGGAATGGAATCAACCCGAGTAGAACGGATTGGAATGGAATGGAATGGAATTGAATGGAATGTAATGGAATGGAATAGAATGGAAGCAACCCTAGTTGAAAGGAATGGAATGGAATGGAATGGAATGGAATGGAATGGAATGGAATGGAATGGAATGGAATGGAATCGAATGGAATCGAATGGAATGGAATGGAATAGAATGGAATCAACCCGAGTAGAATGGAACAGAATGGAATGGAATGGAATGGAATGGAGTGGAATGGAATAGAATGGAATCAACCCGAGTAGAACGGAATGGAGTGGAATGCAATGGAATGGAATGGAATCGAATGGAATGGAATGGAATAGAATGGAATCAACCCGAGTAGAACGGAATGGAATGGAATGGAATGGAATGGAATGGAATGGAATGGAATGGCATGGAATGGAATGGATTAGAATGGAATATAATGGAATCAACCCGATTAGAATGGAATGGAATGGAATGGAATGGAATGGAATGGAATGGAATGATCAACCCGAGTAGAACGGAATGGAATGGAATGGTATGGAATGGAATGGAATGGAATGGAACGGAATGGATTGGAATGGAATCGAATGGAATTGAATGGAATAGAATGGAATAAACCCTAGTAGAACGGAACGGAACGGAGCGGAACGGAACGGAGTGGAATCAACCCGAGTAGAACGGAATGGAATGCAATGGAATGGAATGGAATGGAATGGAATTGAATGCAAAAGAATGGAATGGAATGGAATGGAATGGAATGGAATGGAATGGAATGGAATGGAATGGAATGATCAACCTGAGTAGAACGGAATGGAATGGAATGGAATGGAATAGAATGGAATCAACCTGAGTAGAACGGAACGGAACGGAATGGAATGGAACGGGATGGAGTGGAAGGGAATCAACCTGAGTAGAACGGAATGGAATTGAATAGAATGGAATGGAATGGAATGGAATGGAATGGAATGGAATGGAATGGAATGGAATGGAATCAAATGGAATCTAATGGAATGGAATGGAATAGAATGGAATCAACCCGAGTAGAACGGAATGGAATGGAATGGAATGGAATGGAACGGAATGGAATGGAATGGAATGATCCACCCGAGTAGAACGGAATGGAATGGAATGGAATGGAATGGAATGGAATGGAATGGAATGGAATGATCAACCCGAGAAGAACGGAATGAAATGGATTGGAATGGAATGGAATGGAATGGAATGGAATAGAATGGAATCAACCCGAGTAGAACGGATTGGAATGGAATGGAATGGAATGGAACGGAATGGAATGGAATGGAATGGAATAGAATGGATTCAACCCGAGTAGAACGGAATGGACTGGAATGGAATGGAATGGAATGGAACGCAACGGAATGGAATGGAATGAAAAGGAATGGAAAGGAATGGTATGGAATGATAAACCCGAGTAGAAAGAATGGAACGGAATGGAATGGAATAGAGTGGAATCAACCCGAGTAGAACGGAACGGAAAGGAACTTAACGGAACGGAATGGAATGGAATGGAATCAACCCGAGTAGAACGGATTGGAATGGAATGGAATGGAATGGAATGGAATGGAATGGAATGGAATAGAATGGAATCAACCCGTGTTGAAAGGAATGGAATGGAATGGAATGGAATGGAATGGAATGGAATGGAATGGAATGGAATGGAATGGAATAGAATGGAATGGAACGGAACGGAATGGTACGGAACGGAATGGAATGGAATGAAACCGAGTAGAACGGAATGGAATGGAATGGAATGGAATCGAATGGAATCGAATGGAGTGGAATGGAATAGAATGGAATCAACCCGAGTAGAATGGAATGGAATGGAATGGAATGGAATGGAATGGAATGGAATGGAAAGGAAAGGAATGAACCCGAGTAGAACGGAATGGAATGCAATGGAATGGAATGGAATGGAATGGAATGGAATGGAATGGAATCAATGGAATGGAATGGAATGGAATGGAATGGAATGGAATGATCAACCCGAGCAGAACGGAATGGAATGGAATAGAATAGAATAAACACGAGTATAACGGAGCAGAATGGAATGGAGTGGAATGGAATGGAATGGAATGGAGTGGAATGGAAAGGAATGGAATGGAATGGAATGGAATGGAATGGAATGGAATGGAATGGAATGGAATGGAGTGATCAACACGAGCAGAACAGAACGGAATGGAAAGGAATGGAATGGAATGGAATGATCAACCCGAGTAGAACGGAATGGAATGGAATGGAATCAAATGGAATCTAATGGAATGGAATGGAATAGAATGGATTCAACCCGAGTAGAACGGAACGGAACGGAACGGAATGGAACGGAATGGAATGGAGTGGCATGGAATCAACCCGAGTAGAACGGAATGGAATGGAACGGAATGGAAAGAACCCGAGTAGAACGGAATGGAATGGAACGGAATGGAATGGAATGGAATGGAATGGAATGGAATGGAATGGAATGGAATGGAATGGAATGATCAACCCGAGTAGAACGGAATGGAATGGAATGGAATGGAATGCAATAGAGTGGAATCAACCCGAGTAGAACGGAATTGAAAGGAACGGAACGGAACGGAATGGAATGGAATCAACCCGAGTAGAACGGATTGGAATGGAATGGAATGGAATTGAATGGAATGGAATGGACTGGAATGGAATGGAATAGAATGGAAGCAACCCTAGTTGAAAGGAATGGAATGGAATGGAATGGAATGGAATGGAATGGAATGGAATGGAATGGAATGGAATTGAATGGAATAGAATCGAATGGAATGGAATAGAATAGAATGGAATCAACCCGAGTGGAACGGAATGGAAAGGAATGGAATGGAATGAAACGGAACGGAATGGAACGGAACGGAATGGAATGGAATGAAACCGAGTAGAACGGAATGGAATGGAATGGAATGGAATGGAATGGAATCGAATGGAATCGAATGGAAAGGAATGGAATAGAATGGAATCAACCCGAGTAGAATGGAACAGAATGGAATGGAATGGAATGGAATGGAGTGGAATGGAATAGAATGGAATCAACCCGAGTAGAACGGAATGGAGTGGAATGCAATGGAATGGAATGGAATCGAATGGAATGGAATGGAATAGAATGGAATCAACCCGAGTAGAACGGAATGGAATGGAATGGAATGGAATGGAATGGAATGGAATGGAATGGAATGGCATGGAATGGAATGGATTAGAATGGAATATAATGGAATCAACCCGATTAGAATGGAATGGAATGGAATGGAATGGAATGGAATGGAATGGAATGGAATGATCAACCCGAGTAGAACGGAATGGAATGGAATGGAATGGAATGGAATGGAATGGAATGGAATGGAATGGAATGGAACGGAATGGATTGGAATGGAATCGAATGGAATTGAATGGAATAGAATGGAATAAACCCTAGTAGAACGGAACGGAACGGAGCGGAACGGAACGGAATGGAATCAACCCGAGTAGAACGGAATGGAATGCAATGGAATGGAATGGAATGGAATGGAATTGAATGGAAAAGAATGGAATGGAATGGAATGGAATGGAATGGAATGGAATGGAATGGAATGGAATGGAATGGAATGATCAACCTGAGTAGAACGGAATGGAATGGAATGGAATGGAATAGAATGGAATCAACCTGAGTAGAATGGAATGGAATGGAATGGAATGGAACGGGATGGAGTGGAAGGGAATCAACCTGAGTAGAACGGAATGGAATTGAATAGAATGGAATGGAATGGAATGGAATGGAATGGAATGGAATGGAATGGAATGGAATCAAATGGAATCTAATGGAATGGAATGGAATAGAATGGAATCAACCCGAGTAGAACGGAATGGAATGGAATGGAATGGAATGGAACGGAATGGAATGGAATGAAATGATCCACCCGAGTAGAACGGAATGGAATGGAATGGAATGGAATGGAATGGAATGGAATGGAATGGAATGGTCAACCCGAGAAGAACGGAATGAAATGGATTGGAATGGAATGGAATGGAATGGAATAGAATGGAATCAACCCGAGTAGAACGGAATGGAATGGAATGGAATGGAATGGAACGGAATGGAATGGAATGGAATGGAATAGAATGGATTCAACCCGAGTAGAACGGAATGGACTGGAATGGAATGGAATGGAATGGAACGCAACGGAATGGAATGGAATGAAAAGGAATGGAAAGGAATGGTATGGAATGATAAACCCGAGTAGAAAGAATGGAATGCAATGGAATGGAATAGAGTGGAATCAACCCGAGTAGAACGGAACGGAAAGGAACTTAACGGAACGGAATGGAATGGAATGGAATCAACCCGAGTAGAACGGATTGGAATGGAATGGAATGGAATGGAATGGAATGGAATGGAATAGAATGGAATCAACCCGTGTTGAACGGAATGGAATGGAATGGAATGGAATGGAATGGAATGGAATGGAATAGAATGGAATGGAACGGAACGGAATGGTACGGAACGGAATGGAATGGAATGAAACCGAGTAGAACGGAATGGAATGGAATGGAATGGAATCGAATGGAATCGAATGGAGTGGAATGGAATAGAATGGAATCAACCCGAGTAGAATGGAATGGAATGGAATGGAATGGAATGGAATGGAATGGAATGGAAAGGAATGAACCCGAGTAGAACGGAATGGAATGCAATGGAATGGAATGGAATGGAATGGAATGGAATGGAATGGAATCAATGGAATGGAATGGAATGGAATGGAATGGAATGATCAACCCGAGCAGAACGGAATGGAATGGAATAGAATAGAATAAACACGAGTATAACGGAGCAGAATGGAATGGAGTGGAATGGAATGGAATGGAATGGAGTGGAATGGAAAGGAATGGAATGGAATGGAATGGAATGGAATGGAATGGAATGGAATGGAATGGAATGGAATGGAGTGATCAACACGAGCAGAACAGAACGGAATGGAAAGGAATGGAATGGAATGGAATGATCAACCCGAGTAGAACGGAATGGAATGGAATGGAATCAAATGGAATCTAATGGAATGGAATGGAATAGAATGGATTCAACCCGAGTAGAACGGAACGGAACGGAACGGAATGGAACGGAATGGAATGGAGTGGCATGGAATCAACCCGAGTAGAACGGAATGGAATGGAACGGAATGGAAAGAACCCGAGTAGAACGGAATGGAATGGAACGGAATGGAATGGAATGGAATGGAATGGAATGGAATGGAATGGAATGGAATGGAATGGAATGGAATGGAATGGAATGATCAACCCGAGTAGAACGGAATGGAATGGAATGGAATGGAATGCAATAGAGTGGAATCAACCCGAGTAGAACGGAATGGAAAGGAACGGAACGGAACGGAATGGAATGGAATCAACCCGAGTAGAACGGATTGGAATGGAATGGAATGGAATTGAATGGAATGGAATGGACTGGAATGGAATGGAATAGAATGGAAGCAACCCTAGTTGAAAGGAATGGAATGGAATGGAATGGAATGGAATGGAATGGAATGGAATGGAATGGAATTGAATGGAATAGAATCGAATGGAATGGAATAGAATAGAATGGAATCAACCCGAGTGGAACGGAATGGAATGGAATGGAATGGAATGAAACGGAACGGAATGGAACGGAACGGAATGGAATGGAATGAAACCGAGTAGAACGGAATGGAATGGAATGGAATGGAATGGAATGGAATGGAATCGAATGGAATCGAATGGAATGGAATGGAATAGAATGGAATCAACCCGAGTAGAATGGAACGGAATGGAATGGAATGGAATGGAATGGAGTGGAATGGAATAGAATGGAATCAACCCGAGTAGAACGGAATGGAGTGGAATGCAATGGAATGGAATGGAATCGAATGGAATGGAATGGAATAGAATGGAATCAACCCGAGTAGAACGGAATGGAATGGAATGGAATGGAATGGAATGGAATGGAATGGCATGGAATGGAATGGATTAGAATGGAATATAATGGAATCAACCCGATTAGAATGGAATGGAATGGAATGGAATGGAATGGAATGGAATGGAATGGAATGATCAACCCGAGTAGAACGGAATGGAATGGAATGGAATGGAATGGAATGGAATGGAATGGAATGGAACGGAATGGATTGGAATGGAATCGAATGGAATTGAATGGAATAGAATGGAATAAACCCTAGTAGAACGGAACGGAATGGAGCGGAACGGAACGGAATGGAATCAACCCGAGTAGAACGGAATGGAATGCAATGGAATGGAATGGAATGGAATGGAATTGAATGGAAAAGAATGGAATGGAATGGAATGGAATAGAATGGAATGGAATGGAATGGAATGGAATGGAATGGAATGGAATGCAATGATCAACCTGAGTAGAACGGAATGGAATGGAATGGAATGGAATAGAATGGAATCAACCTGAGTAGAACGGAACGGAACGGAATGGAATGGAACGGGATGGAGTGGAAGGGAATCAACCTGAGTAGAACGGAATGGAATTGAATAGAATGGAATGGAATGGAATGGAATGGAATGGAATGGAATGGAATGGAATGGAATGGAATGGAATGGAATCAAATGGAATCTAATGGAATGGAATGGAATAGAATGGAATCAACCCGAGTAGAACGGAATGGAATGGAATGGAATGGAATGGAACGGAATGGAATGGAATGGAATGATCCACCCGAGTAGAACGGAATGGAATGGAATGGAATGGAATGGAATGGAATGGAATGGAATGGAATGGAATGGAATGGAATGATCAACCCGAGAAGAACGGAATGAAATGGATTGGAATGGAATGGAATGGAATGGAATGGAATAGAATGGAATCAACCCGAGTAGAACGGAATGGAATGGAATGGAATGGAATGGAACGGAATGGAATGGAATGGAATGGAATAGAATGGATTCAACCCGAATAGAACGGAATGGACTGGAATGGAATGGAATGGAATGGAACGCAACGGAATGGAATGGAATGAAAAGGAATGGAAAGGAATGGTATGGAATGATAAACCCGAGTAGAAAGAATGGAATGGAATGGAATGGAATAGAGTGGAATCAACCCGAGTAGAACGGAACGGAACGGAACTTAACGGAATGGAATGGAATGGAATGGAATCAACCCGAGTAGAACGGATTGGAATGGAATGGAATGGAATGGAATGGAATAGAATGGAATCAACCCGTGTTGAACGGAATGGAATGGAATGGAATGGAATGGAATGGAATGGAATGGAATGGAATGGAATGGAATGGAATGGAATGGAATAGAATGGAATGGAACGGAACGGAATGGAACGGAACGGAATGGAATGGAATGAAACCGAGTAGAACGGAATGGAATGGAATGGAATGGAATCGAATGGAATCGAATGGAGTGGAATGGAATAGAATGGAATCAACCCGAATAGAATGGAATGGAATGGAATGGAATGGAATGGAATGGAATGGAATGGAAAGGAATGAACCCGAGTAGAACGGAATGGAATGGAATGGAATGGAATGGAATGGAATGGAATGGAATGGAATGGAATCAATGGAATGGAATGGAATGGAATGGAATGGAATGATCAACCCGAGCAGAACGGAATGGAATGGAATAGAATAGAATAAACCCGAGTATAACGGAGCAGAATGGAATGGAATGGAATGGAATGGAATGGAATGGAATGGAATGGAGTGGAATGGAAAGGAATGGAATGGAATGGAATGGAATGGAATGGAATGGAATGGAATGGAATGGAATGGAATGGAATGGAATGGAGTGATCAACACGAGCAGAACAGAACGGAATGGAAAGGAATGGAATGGAATGGAATGATCAACCCGAGTAGAACGGAATGGAATGGAATGGAATCAAATGGAATCTAATGGAATGGAATGGAATAGAATGGATTCAACCCGAGTAGAACGGAACGGAACGGAACGGAATGGAACGGAATGGAATGGAGTGGCATGGAATCAACCCGAGTAGAACGGAATGGAATGGAACAGAATGGAAAGAACCCGAGTAGAACGGAATGGAATGGAATGGAATGGAATGGAATGGAATGGAATGGAATGGAATGGAATGGAATGGAATGATCAACCCGAGTAGAACGGAATGGAATGGAATGGAATGGAATAGAATGGAATCAACCCGAGTAAAACGGAACGGAACGGAAAGGAATGGAACAGGATGGAGTGGAAGGGAATCAACCTGAGTAGAACGGAATGGAATGGAATGGAATGGAATGGAATGGAATGGAATGGTATGGAATGGAATGGAATGGTATCAAATGGAATCTAATGGAATGGAATGGAATAGAATGGAATCAACCCGAGTAGAACGGAATGGAATGGAATGGAATGGAATGGAATGGAATGAAACGGAATGGAATGGAATGGAATGATCCACCCGAGTAGAACGGAATGGAACGGAATGGAATGGAATGGAATGGAATGGAATGGAATGGAATGGAATGGAATGGAATGGAATGATCAACCAGAGTAGAACGGAATGGAATGGAATGGAATGGAATGGAATGGAATGGAATGGAATGGAATGGAATAGAATGGAATCAACCCGAGTAGAACGGAATGGAATGGAATGGAATGGAATGGAACGGAATGGAATGGAATGGAATGGAATAGAATGGATTCAACCCGAGTAGAACGGAATGGACTGGAATGGAATGGAATGGAATGGAACGCAATGGAATAGAATGGAATGGAATGGAATGGAATGGAATGGAATGGAATGGAATGGAATGATCAACCCAAGTATAAAGGAATGGAATGGAATGGAATGCAATGGAATGGAATGGAATGGAATGGAATGGAATGGAATGGAATGGAATGGAATGATCAACACGAGCAGAACGGAACGGAATGGAAAGGAATGGAATGGAATGGAATGATCAACCCGAGTAAAAGGGAATGGAATGGAATGGAATGGAATGGAATGGAATGGAATGGAATGGAATGGAATGGAGTGGAATGGAATAGAATGGAATCAACCAAAGTAGAACGGAATGGAACCGAACGGAACAGAACTGAACAGAATGCAATGGAATGGAATGGAATCAAACCGAGCAGAATAGAATGGAATGGAATGGAATGGAATTGAATAGAATGGAATCAACCCGAGTAGAACGGAATGGAATGGAATGGAATGGAATGGAATGGAATGGAATGGAATGGAATGGAATGGAATGGATTGATCAACACGAGCAGAACGGAACGGAATAGAATGGAATGGAATGGAATGTAATGGAGTGGAATGGAAAGGAATGGAAAGGAGTGGAATGGAATGGAATGGAATGGAATGGAATGGAAAGGAGCGGAATGGAATGTAATGTAATGGAATGGAATGGAATGGAAAGGAGTGGAATGGAATGGAATGGAATGGAATGGAATGGAATGGAAAGGAGTGGAATGGAATGGAATGGAATGGAATGGAATGGAATGGAATGGAATGGAATGGAATGGAATGGAATGGAATGATCAACCCGAGCAGAACGGAATGGAATGGAATGGAATGGAATGGAATGGAATGCAATGGAATGGAATAGAATGGAGTAAACCCAAGTAGAACGGAACGGAACGGAGCGGAACGGAACGGAATGGAATCAACCCGAGTAGAACGGAATGGAATGGAATGGAATGGAATGGAATCGAATGGAATGGAAAGGAATGGAATGGAATGGAATGGAATGGAATGGAATGGAATGGAATGGAATGGAATGGAAAGATCAACCCGAGCAGAACGGAATGGAATGGAAAGGAATGGAATGGAATGGAATGGAATGGAATGGAATGGAATGGAATGCAATGGAATGGAATAGAATGGAGTAAACCTGAGTAGAACGGAACGGAACGGAGCGGAACAGAACGGAATGGAATCAACCCGAGTAGAACGGAATGGAAAGGAATGGAATGGAATGGAATGGAATGGAATGGAATGGAATGGAATGGAATGGAATGGAATGATCAACCCGAGCAGAACGGAACGGAATGGAATGGAATGGAATGGAATGGAATGGAATGATCAACCCAAGTAAAACGGAATGGAATGGAATGGAATGGAATGGAATGGAATGGAATGGAATGGAATGGAATAGAATGGAATCAACCAGAGTAGAACGGAACGGAACGGAACAGAATGGAACGGAACAGAATGCAATGGAATGGAATGGAATCAACCCGAGTAGAATAGAATGGAATGGAATGGAATGGAATGGAACGGAATGGAATGGAATGGAACGGAACGGAACAGAATGGAACGGAACGGAATGGAATGAACCCGAGTAGAACGGAATGGAATGGAATGGAATTGAATGGAATGGAATCGAATCAAATCGAATGGAATCGAATGGAATGGAATGGAGTAGAATGGAATCAACCGAGTGGAATGGAATGGAATGGAATGGAATGGAATGGAATGGAATGGAATTGAATGGAATGGAATGGAATGGGATGGAATTGAATAGAATGGAATCAACCCGAGTAGAACGGAATGGAATGGTATGGAGTGGAATGGAAAGGAATGGAATGGAATGGAATGAACCCGAGTAGAACGGAATTGGATGGATTGGAATGGAATGGAATGGAATGGAATGGAATTGAAAGGAATGATCAACCCGAGTAGAATGGAACGGAATGGAATGGAATGGAATGGAATGGAATGGAATGGAATGGAATGATTAACCCGAGTAGAACGGAATGGAATCGAATGGAATGGAATGGAGTAGAATGGAATCAACTCGAGTAGAACGGAATGGAATGGAATAGAATGGAACGGAACGGAACGGAACGGAACGGAATGGAATGAACTCAAGTAGAACGGAATGGAATGGAATGGAATGGAATGGAATGGATTGGAATAGAATGGAATCAACCCGAGTAGAACGGAATGGAATGGAAAGGAATGGAATGGAATGGAATGGAATGGAATGGAATGGAATGGAATGGAATGGAATGGAATAGAATGGAATCAACCCGAGTAGAACGGAATGGAATGGAATGGAATGCAATGGAACGGAACGGAATGGAATGGAATGAACCCGAGTAGAACGGAATGGAATGGAATGGAATGGAATGGAATGGAACGGAATGGAATGGAATGGAATGATCCACCCGAGTAGAAAGGAATGGAATGGAATGGAATGGAATGGAATGGAATGGAATGGAATGGAATGGAATGATCAACCAGAGTAGAACGGAATGGAATGGAATGGAATGGAATGGAATGGAATGGAATGGAATGGAATAGAATGGAATCAACCCGAGTAGAACGGAATGGAATGGAATGGAATGGAATGGAATGGAACGGAATGGAATGGAATGGAATGGAATAGAATGGATTCAACCCGAGTAGAACGGAATGGACTGGAATGGAATGGAATGGAATGGAACGCAATGGAATAGAATGGAATGGAATGGAATGCAATGGAATGGAATGGAATGGAATGGAATGGAATGGAATGATCAACCCGAGTATAAAGGAATGGAATGGAATGGAATGCAATGGAATGGAATGGAATGGAATGGAATGGAATGGAATGGAATGGAATGGAATGGAATGGAATGGAATGGAATGATCAACACGAGCAGAACGGAACGGAATGGAAAGGAATGGAATGGAATGAAATGATCAACCCGAGTAAAAGGGAATGGAATGGAATGGAATGGAATGGAATGGAATGGAATGGAATGGAGTGGAATGGAATAGAATGGAATCAACCAAAGTAGAACGGAATGGAACCGAACGGAACAGAACTGAACAGAATGCAATGGAATGGAATGGAATCAACCCGAGCAGAATAGAATGGAATGGAATGGAATGGAATTGAATAGAATGGAATCAACCCGAGTAGAACGGAATGGAATGGAATGGAATGGAATGGAATGGAATGGAATGGAATGGAATGGAATGGAATGGAATGGAATGGATTGATCAACACGAGCAGAACGGAACGGAATAGAATGGAATGGAATGGAATGGAATGGAGTGGAATGGAAAGGAATGGAAAGGAGTGGAATGGAATGGAATGGAATGGAATGGAATGGAAAGGAGTGGAATGGAATGTAATGGAATGGAATGGAAAGGAGTGGAATGGAATGGAATGGAATGGAATGGAATGGAATGGAAAGGAGTGGAATGGAATGGAATGGAATGGAATGGAATGGAATGGAATGGAATGGAATGATCAACCCGAGCAGAACGGAATGGAATGGAATGGAATGGAATGGAATGGAATGCAATGGAATGGAATAGAATGGAGTAAACCCAAGTAGAACGGAACGGAACGGAGCGGAACGGAACGGAATGGAATCAACCCGAGTAGAACGGAACGGAATGGAATGGAATGGAATGGAATGGAATGGAATGGAATGGAATGGAATGGAATGGAATGGAATGGAATGGAATGGAAAGATCAACCCGAGCAGAACGGAATGGAATGGAAAGGAATGGAATGGAATGCAATGGAATGGAATGGAATGGAATGGAATGCAATGGAATGGAATAGAATGGAGTAAACCTGAGTAGAACGGAACGGAACGGAGCGGAACAGAACGGAATGGAATCAACCCGAGTAGAACGGAATGGAATGGAATGCAATGGAATGGAATGGAATGGAATGGAATGGAATGATCAACCCGAGCAGAACGGAACGGAATGGAATGGAATGGAATGGAATGGAATGGAATGGAATGGAATGATCAACCCGAGTAGAAAGGAATGGAAAGGAATGGAATGGAATAGAATGGAATCAAACCGAGTAGAACGGAACGGAACGGAATGGAATGGAATGGGATGGAGTGGAAGGGAATCAACCTGAGTAGAACGGAATGGAATTGAATGGAATGGAATGGAATGGAATGGAATGGAATGGAATGGAATGGAATGGAATCAAATGGAATCTAATGGAATGGAATGGAATAGAATGGAATCAACCCGAGTAGATCGGAATGGAAAGGAATGGAATGGAATGGAACGGAATGGAATGGAATGGAACGATCAACCCGAGTAGAACGGAATGGAATGGAATGGAATGGAATGGAATGGAATGGAATAGAATGGAATCAACCCGAGTTGAAGGGAATGGAATGGAATGGAATGGAATGGAACGGAATGGAATGGACTGGAATGGAATGGAATGGAATGGAATGCAACGGAATGGAATGGAATGGAATGGAATGGAATGGAATGGAATGGAATGATCAATCCGAGTAGAAAGGAAAGGAATGGAATGGAATGGAATACAGTGGAATCAACCAGAGTAGAACCAACCCGAGTAGAACGGAACGGAACGGAACGGAACGGAATGGAACGGAATGGAATGGAATGGAATCAACCCGAGTAGAACGGATTGGAATGGAATGGAATGGAATTGAATGGAATGGAATGGAATGGAATAGAATGGAATCAACCCGAGTTGAACGGAATGGAATGGAATGGAATGGAATGGAATGGAATGCAGTGGAATTGAATGGAATGGAATGGAATGGAATCGAATGGAATGGAATGGAATGGAATGGAATGGAATGGAACGGAACGGAATGAAACGGAACGGAACGAAATGGAATGAACCCGAGTAGAACGGAATGGAATGGAATGGAATGGAATGGAACGGAATGGAATGGAATGGAATGATTCACCCGAGTAGAACGGAATGAAATGGAATGGAATGGAATGGAATGGAATGGAATGGAATGATCAACCCGAGTAGAACGGAATGGAATGTAATTGAATGGAATGGAATGGAATGGAATGGAATGGAATGGAATAGAATGGAATCAACCCGAGTAGAACGGAATGGAAAGGAATGGAATGGAATGGAATGGAATGGAATGGAATGGAACGGAATGGAATGGAATGGAATGGAATAGAATGGATTCAACCCGAGTAGAACGGAATTTACTGGAATGGAATGGAATGGAATGGAACGCAACGGAATGGAATGGAAAGAACCCGAGTAGAACGGAATGGAAAGCAGTGGAATGGAATGGAATGGAATGGAATGGAATGGAATGGAATGATCAACCCGAGCAGAACGGAATGGAATGGAATGGAATGGAATGGAATGGAATGGAATGCAATGCAATGGAATAGAATGGAGTAAACCCAAGTAGAACGGAACGGAACGGAGCGGAACGGAACGGAATGGAATCAACCCGAGTAGAACGGAATGGAATGGAATGGAATGGAATGGAATCGAATGGAATGGAAAGGAATGGAATGGAATGGAATGGAATGGAATGGAATGGAATGGAATGGAATGGAATGGAATGGAATGGAATGGAAAGATCAACCCGAGCAGAACGGAATGGAATGGAATGGAATGGAATGGAATGGAATGGAATGGAATGGAATGGAAAGATCAACCCTAGCAGAACGGAATGGAATGGAATGGAATGGAATGGAATGGAATGCAATGGAATGGAATAGAATGGAGTAAACCCGAGTAGAACGGAACGGAACGGAGCGGAACAGAACGGAATGGAATCAACCCGAGTAGAACGGAATGGAATGGAATGGAATGGAATGGAATGGAATGGAATGGAATGGAATGGAATGATCAACCCGAGCAGAACGGAACGGAATGGAATGGAATGGAATGGAATGGAATGGAATGATCAAACCAAGTAAAACGGAATGGAATGGAATGGAATGGAATGGAATGGAATGGAATCAACCCGAGTAGAATGTAATGGATTGGAATGGAATGGAATGGAATGGAATGCAATGCAATGGAATCGAATGGAATCGAATGCAATGGAATGGAATGGAATGGAAAGGAATGGAATGGAATGGAACGGAATCTACCCGAGTAGAACGGAATGGAATGGAATGGAATGGAATGGAATGGAATGGAATGGAATGGAATGGAATGGAATCGAATGGAATGGAATGGAATGGAATAGAATGGAATGGAATGGAATGGAATGGAATGGAATGGAATGGAATGGAATGAACCCGAGTAGAACGGAATGGAATGGAATGGAATTGAATGGAATGGAATGGAATGGAATGGAATCGAATGGAATGGAATGGAATCAACCCGAGTAGAATGGAATGGATTGGAATGGAATGGAATGGAATGGAATGGAATGGAATGGAATGGAATGGAATAGAATGGAATCAACCCGAGTAGAACGGAATGGAATGGAATGGAATGGAATGGAACGGAAAGGAATGGAACGGAACGGAATGGAATGGAATGAAACCGAGTAGAACGGAATGGAATGGAATGATCAACCCGAGTAGAACGGAATGGAATGGAATGGAATGGAATGGAATGGAATGGAATGGAATGGAATAGAATGGATTCAACCCGAGTAGAACGGAACGGAACGGAACGGAATGGAACGGAATGGAATGGAGTGGCATGGAATCAACCCGAGTAGAACGGAATGGAATGGAACGGAATGGAAAGTACCCGAGTAGAACCGAATGGAATGGAATGGAATGGAATGGAATGGAATGGAATGGAATGGAATGGAATGGAATGGAATGCAATGGAATGATCAACCCGAGTAGAAAGGAATGGAATGGAATGGAATGGAATAGAATGGAATCAAACCGAGTAGAACGGAACGGAACGGAATGGAATGGAATGGGATGGAGTGGAAGGGAATCAACCTGAGTAGAACGGAATGGAATTGAATGGAATGGAATGGAATGGAATGGAATGGAATGGAATGGAATGGAATGGAATGGAATGGAATGGAATGGAATGGAATCAAATGGAATCTAATGGAATGGAATGGAATAGAATGGAATCAACCAGAGTAGATCGGAATGGAAAGGAATGGAATGGAATGGAACGGAATGGAATGGAATGGAACGATCAACCCGAGTAGAACGGAATGGAATGGAATGGAATGGAATGGAATGGAATGGAATGGAAAGGAATGGAATGATCAACCCGAGTAGAACGGAATGGAATGGAATGGAATGGAATGGAATGGAATGGAATAGAATGGAATCAACCCGAGTTGAAGGGAATGGAATGGAATGGAATGGAATGGAACGGAATGGAATGGACTGGAATGGAATGGAATGGAATGGAATGCAACGGAATGGAATGGAATGGAATGGAATGGAATGGAATGGAATGGAATGGAATGATCAATCCGAGTAGAAAGGAAAGGAATGGAATGGAATGGAATAGAGTGGAATCAACCAGAGTAGAACCAACCCGAGTAGAACGGAACGGAACGGAACGGAACGGAATGGAACGGAATGGAATGGAATGGAATCAACCCGAGTAGAACGGATTGGAATGGAATGGAATGGAATTGAATGGAATGGAATGGAATGGAATAGAATGGAATCAACCCGAGTTGAACGGAATGGAATGGAATGGAATGGAATGGAATGGAATGGAATGCAGTGGAATTGAATGGAATGGAATGGAATGGAATCGAATGGAATGGAATGGAATGGAATGGAATGGAATGGAATGGAACGGAACGGAATGAAACGGAACGGAACGGAATGGAATGAACCCGAGTAGAATGGAATGGAATGGAATGGAATGGAATGGAACGGAATGGAATGGAATGGAATGATTCACCCGAGTAGAACGGAATGGAATGGAATGGAATGGAATGGAATGGAATGGAATGGAATGATCAACCCGAGTAGAACGGAATGGAATGGAATTGAATGGAATGGAATGGAATGGAATGGAATGGAATGGAATAGAATGGAATCAACCCGAGTAGAACGGAATGGAAAGGAATGGAATGGAATGGAATGGAATGGAATGGAACGGAATGGAATGGAATGGAATGGAATAGAATGGATTCAACCCGAGTAGAACGGAATGGACTGGAATGGAATGGAAAGAAATGGAACGCAACGGAATGGAATGGAAAGAACCCGAGTAGAACGGAATGGAAAGCAGTGGAATGGAATGGAATGGAATGGAATGATCAACCCGAGTAGAACGGAATGGAATGGAATGGAATGGAATGGAATAGAGTGGAATCAACCCGAGTAGAACGGAATGGAAAGGAACGGAACGGAACGGAATGGAATGGAATCAACCCGAGTAGAACGGATTGGAATGGAATGGAATGGAATTGAATGGAATGTAATGGAATGGAATAGAATGGAAGCAACCCTAGTTGAAAGGAATGGAATGGAATGGAATGGAATGGAATGGAATGGAATGGAATGGAATGGAATGGAATCGAATGGAATCGAATGGAATGGAATGGAATAGAATGGAATCAACCCGAGTAGAATGGAACAGAATGGAATGGAATGGAATGGAATGGAGTGGAATGGAATAGAATGGAATCAACCCGAGTAGAACGGAATGGAGTGGAATGCAATGGAATGGAATGGAATCGAATGGAATGGAATGGAATAGAATGGAATCAACCCGAGTAGAACGGTATGGAATGGAATGGAATGGAATGGAATGGAATGGAATGGAATGGAATGGCATGGAATGGAATGGATTAGAATGGAATATAATGGAATCAACCCGATTAGAATGGAATGGAATGGAATGGAATGGAATGGAATGGAATGGAATGATCAACCCGAGTAGAACGGAATGGAATGGAATGGTATGGAATGGAATGGAATGGAATGGAACGGAATGGATTGGAATGGAATCGAATGGAATTGAATGGAATAGAATGGAATAAACCCTAGTAGAACGGAACGGAACGGAGCGGAACGGAACGGAATGGAATCAACCCGAGTAGAACGGAATGGAATGCAATGGAATGGAATGGAATGGAATGGAATTGAATGCAAAAGAATGGAATGGAATGGAATGGAATGGAATGGAATGGAATGGAATGGAATGGAATGGAATGATCAACCTGAGTAGAACGGAATGGAATGGAATGGAATGGAATAGAATGGAATCAACCTGAGTAGAACGGAACGGAACGGAATGGAATGGAACGGGATGGAGTGGAAGGGAATCAACCTGAGTAGAACGGAATGGAATTGAATAGAATGGAATGGAATGGAATGGAATGGAATGGAATGGAATGGAATGGAATGGAATGGAATCAAATGGAATCTAATGGAATGGAATGGAATAGAATGGAATCAACCCGAGTAGAACGGAATGGAATGGAATGGAATGGAATGGAACGGAATGGAATGGAATGGAATGATCCACCCGAGTAGAACGGAATGGAATGGAATGGAATGGAATGGAATGGAATGGAATGGAATGGAATGATCAACCCGAGAAGAACGGAATGAAATGGATTGGAATGGAATGGAATGGAATGGAATGGAATAGAATGGAATCAACCCGAGTAGAACGGATTGGAATGGAATGGAATGGAATGGAACGGAATGGAATGGAATGGAATGGAATAGAATGGATTCAACCCGAGTAGAACGGAATGGACTGGAATGGAATGGAATGGAATGGAACGCAACGGAATGGAATGGAATGAAAAGGAATGGAAAGGAATGGTATGGAATGATAAACCCGAGTAGAAAGAATGGAACGGAATGGAATGGAATAGAGTGGAATCAACCCGAGTAGAACGGAACGGAAAGGAACTTAACGGAACGGAATGGAATGGAATGGAATCAACCCGAGTAGAACGGATTGGAATGGAATGGAATGGAATGGAATGGAATGGAATGGAATAGAATGGAATCAACCCGTGTTGAAAGGAATGGAATGGAATGGAATGGAATGGAATGGAATGGAATGGAATGGAATGGAATGGAATGGAATAGAATGGAATGGAACGGAACGGAATGGTACGGAACGGAATGGAATGGAATGAAACCGAGTAGAACGGAATGGAATGGAATGGAATGGAATCGAATGGAATCGAATGGAGTGGAATGGAATAGAATGGAATCAACCCGAGTAGAATGGAATGGAATGGAATGGAATGGAATGGAATGGAATGGAATGGAAAGGAATGAACCCGAGTAGAACGGAATGGAATGCAATGGAATGGAATGGAATGGAATGGAATGGAATGGAATGGAATCAATGGAATGGAATGGAATGGAATGGAATGGAATGGAATGATCAACCCGAGCAGAACGGAATGGAATGGAATAGAATAGAATAAACACGAGTATAACGGAGCAGAATGGAATGGAGTGGAATGGAATGGAATGGAATGGAGTGGAATGGAAAGGAATGGAATGGAATGGAATGGAATGGAATGGAATGGAATGGAATGGAATGGAGTGATCAACACGAGCAGAACAGAACGGAATGGAAAGGAATGGAATGGAATGGAATGATCAACCCGAGTAGAACGGAATGGAATGGAATGGAATCAAATGGAATCTAATGGAATGGAATGGAATAGAATGGATTCAACCCGAGTAGAACGGAACGGAACGGAACGGAATGGAACGGAATGGAATGGAGTGGCATGGAATCAACCCGAGTAGAACGGAATGGAATGGAACGGAATGGAAAGAACCCGAGTAGAACGGAATGGAATGGAACGGAATGGAATGGAATGGAATGGAATGGAATGGAATGGAATGGAATGGAATGGAATGGAATGGAATGGAATGGAATGGAATGATCAACCCGAGTAGAACGGAATGGAATGGAATGGAATGGAATGCAATAGAGTGGAATCAACCCGAGTAGAACGGAATTGAAAGGAACGGAACGGAACGGAATGGAATGGAATCAACCCGAGTAGAACGGATTGGAATGGAATGGAATGGAATTGAATGGAATGGAATGGACTGGAATGGAATGGAATAGAATGGAAGCAACCCTAGTTGAAAGGAATGGAATGGAATGGAATGGAATGGAATGGAATGGAATGGAATGGAATGGAATTGAATGGAATAGAATCGAATGGAATGGAATAGAATAGAATGGAATCAACCCGAGTGGAACGGAATGGAAAGGAATGGAATGGAATGAAACGGAACGGAATGGAACGGAACGGAATGGAATGGAATGAAACCGAGTAGAACGGAATGGAATGGAATGGAATGGAATGGAATGGAATCGAATGGAATCGAATGGAATGGAATGGAATAGAATGGAATCAACCCGAGTAGAATGGAACAGAATGGAATGGAATGGAATGGAATGGAGTGGAATGGAATAGAATGGAATCAACCCGAGTAGAACGGAATGGAGTGGAATGCAATGGAATGGAATGGAATCGAATGGAATGGAATGGAATAGAATGGAATCAACCCGAGTAGAACGGAATGGAATGGAATGGAATGGAATGGAATGGAATGGAATGGAATGGCATGGAATGGAATGGATTAGAATGGAATATAATGGAATCAACCCGATTAGAATGGAATGGAATGGAATGGAATGGAATGGAATGGAATGGAATGGAATGGAATGATCAACCCGAGTAGAACGGAATGGAATGGAATGGAATGGAATGGAATGGAATGGAATGGAATGGAATGGAATGGAACGGAATGGATTGGAATGGAATCGAATGGAATTGAATGGAATAGAATGGAATAAACCCTTGTAGAACGGAACGGAACGGAGCGGAACGGAACGGAATGGAATCAACCCGAGTAGAACGGAATGGAATGCAATGGAATGGAATGGAATGGAATGGAATTGAATGGAAAAGAATGGAATGGAATGGAATGGAATGGAATGGAATGGAATGGAATGGAATGGAATGGAATGGAATGGAATGATCAACCTGAGTAGAACGGAATGGAATGGAATGGAATGGAATAGAATGGAATCAACCTGAGTAGAATGGAATGGAATGGAATGGAATGGAACGGGATGGAGTGGAAGGGAATCAACCTGAGTAGAACGGAATGGAATTGAATAGAATGGAATGGAATGGAATGGAATGGAATGGAATGGAATGGAATGGAATGGAATCAAATGGAATCTAATGGAATGGAATGGAATAGAATGGAATCAACCCGAGTAGAACGGAATGGAATGGAATGGAATGGAATGGAACGGAATGGAATGGAATGAAATGATCCACCCGAGTAGAACGGAATGGAATGGAATGGAATGGAATGGAATGGAATGGAATGGAATGGAATGGAATGATCAACCCGAGAAGAACGGAATTAAATGGATTGGAATGGAATGGAATGGAATGGAATAGAATGGAATCAACCCGAGTAGAACGGAATGGAATGGAATGGAATGGAATGGAACGGAATGGAATGGAATGGAATGGAATAGAATGGATTCAACCCGAGTAGAACGGAATGGACTGGAATGGAATGGAATGGAATGGAACGCAACGGAATGGAATGGAATGAAAAGGAATGGAAAGGAATGGTATGGAATGATAAACCCGAGTAGAAAGAATGGAATGCAATGGAATGGAATAGAGTGGAATCAACCCGAGTAGAACGGAACGGAAAGGAACTTAACGGAACGGAATGGAATGGAATGGAATCAACCCGAGTAGAACGGATTGGAATGGAATGGAATGGAATGGAATGGAATGGAATGGAATAGAATGGAATCAACCCGTGTTGAACGGAATGGAATGGAATGGAATGGAATGGAATGGAATGGAATGGAATGGAATGGAATGGAATAGAATGGAATGGAACGGAACGGAATGGTACGGAACGGAATGGAATGGAATGAAACCGAGTAGAACGGAATGGAATGGAATGGAATGGAATCGAATGGAATCGAATGGAGTGGAATGGAATAGAATGGAATCAACCCGAGTAGAATGGAATGGAATGGAATGGAATGGAATGGAATGGAATGGAATGGAAAGGAATGAACCCGAGTAGAACGGAATGGAATGCAATGGAATGGAATGGAATGGAATGGAATGGAATGGAATGGAATCAATGGAATGGAATGGAATGGAATGGAATGGAATGGAATGATCAACCCGAGCAGAACGGAATGGAATGGAATAGAATAGAATAAACACGAGTATAACGGAGCAGAATGGAATGGAGTGGAATGGAATGGAATGGAATGGAGTGGAATGGAAAGGAATGGAATGGAATGGAATGGAATGGAATGGAATGGAATGGAATGGAATGGAATGGAATGGAGTGATCAACACGAGCAGAACAGAACGGAATGGAAAGGAATGGAATGGAATGGAATGATCAACCCGAGTAGAACGGAATGGAATGGAATGGAATCAAATGGAATCTAATGGAATGGAATGGAATAGAATGGATTCAACCCGAGTAGAACGGAACGGAACGGAACGGAATGGAACGGAATGGAATGGAGTGGCATGGAATCAACCCGAGTAGAACGGAATGGAATGGAACGGAATGGAAAGAACCCGAGTAGAACGGAATGGAATGGAACGGAATGGAATGGAATGGAATGGAATGGAATGGAATGGAATGGAATGGAATGGAATGGAATGGAATGGAATGGAATGGAATGATCAACCCGAGTAGAACGGAATGGAATGGAATGGAATGGAATGCAATAGAGTGGAATCAACCCGAGTAGAACGGAATGGAAAGGAACGGAACGGAACGGAATGGAATGGAATCAACCCGAGTAGAACGGATTGGAATGGAATGGAATGGAATTGAATGGAATGGAATGGACTGGAATGGAATGGAATAGAATGGAAGCAACCCTAGTTGAAAGGAATGGAATGGAATGGAATGGAATGGAATGGAATGGAATGGAATGGAATTGAATGGAATAGAATCGAATGGAATGGAATAGAATAGAATGGAATCAACCCGAGTGGAACGGAATGGAATGGAATGGAATGGAATGAAACGGAACGGAATGGAACGGAACGGAATGGAATGGAATGAAACCGAGTAGAACGGAATGGAATGGAATGGAATGGAATGGAATGGAATCGAATGGAATCGAATGGAATGGAATGGAATAGAATGGAATCAACCCGAGTAGAATGGAACGGAATGGAATGGAATGGAATGGAATGGAGTGGAATGGAATAGAATGGAATCAACCCGAGTAGAACGGAATGGAGTGGAATGCAATGGAATGGAATGGAATCGAATGGAATGGAATGGAATAGAATGGAATCAACCCGAGTAGAACGGAATGGAATGGAATGGAATGGAATGGAATGGAATGGAATGGCATGGAATGGAATGGATTAGAATGGAATATAATGGAATCAACCCGATTAGAATGGAATGGAATGGAA
Source organism: Gorilla gorilla gorilla (assembly GCF_029281585.2). Lineage (NCBI taxonomy): Eukaryota > Metazoa > Chordata > Mammalia > Primates > Hominidae > Gorilla > Gorilla gorilla. The sequence goes on along the minus strand of NC_073239.2, from coordinate 57,507,024 downwards.
TGGAATGGAATGGAATGGAATGGAATGGAATGATCAACCCGAGTAGAACGGAATGGAATGGAATGGAATGGAATGGAATGGAATGGAATGGAACGGAATGGATTGGAATGGAATCGAATGGAATTGAATGGAATAGAATGGAATAAACCCTAGTAGAACGGAACGGAATGGAGCGGAACGGAACGGAATGGAATCAACCCGAGTAGAACGGAATGGAATGCAATGGAATGGAATGGAATGGAATGGAATTGAATGGAAAAGAATGCAATGGAATGGAATGGAATAGAATGGAATGGAATGGAATGGAATGGAATGGAATGGAATGGAATGCAATGATCAACCTGAGTAGAACGGAATGGAATGGAATGGAATGGAATAGAATGGAATCAACCTGAGTAGAACGGAACGGAACGGAATGGAATGGAACGGGATGGAGTGGAAGGGAATCAACCTGAGTAGAACGGAATGGAATTGAATAGAATGGAATGGAATGGAATGGAATGGAATGGAATGGAATGGAATGGAATGGAATGGAATGGAATGGAATGGAATCAAATGGAATCTAATGGAATGGAATGGAATAGAATTGAATCAACCCGAGTAGAACGGAATGGAATGGAATGGAATGGAATGGAACGGAATGGAATGGAATGGAATGATCCACCCGAGTAGAACGGAATGGAATGGAATGGAATGGAATGGAATGGAATGGAATGGAATGGAATGGAATGGAATGATCAACCCGAGAAGAACGGAATGAAATGGATTGGAATGGAATGGAATGGAATGGAATGGAATAGAATGGAATCAACCCGAGTAGAACGGAATGGAATGGAATGGAATGGAATGGAACGGAATGGAATGGAATGGAATGGAATAGAATGGATTCAACCCGAATAGAACGGAATGGACTGGAATGGAATGGAATGGAATGGAACGCAACGGAATGGAATGGAATGAAAAGGAATGGAAAGGAATGGTATGGAATGATAAACCCGAGTAGAAAGAATGGAATGGAATGGAATGGAATAGAGTGGAATCAACCCGAGTAGAACGGAACGGAACGGAACTTAACGGAATGGAATGGAATGGAATGGAATCAACCCGAGTAGAACGGATTGGAATGGAATGGAATGGAATGGAATGGAATGGAATAGAATGGAATCAACCCGTGTTGAACGGAATGGAATGGAATGGAATGGAATGGAATGGAATGGAATGGAATGGAATGGAATGGAATGGAATGGAATAGAATGGAATGGAACGGAACGGAATGGAACGGAACGGAATGGAATGGAATGAAACCGAGTAGAACGGAATGGAATGGAATGGAATGGAATCGAATGGAATCGAATGGAGTGGAATGGAATAGAATGGAATCAACCCGAATAGAATGGAATGGAATGGAATGGAATGGAATGGAATGGAATGGAATGGAAAGGAATGAACCCGAGTAGAACGGAATGGAATGGAATGGAATGGAATGGAATGGAATGGAATGGAATGGAATGGAATGGAATCAATGGAATGGAATGGAATGGAATGGAATGGAATGATCAACCCGAGCAGAACGGAATGGAATGGAATAGAATAGAATAAACCCGAGTATAACGGAGCAGAATGGAATGGAATGGAATGGAATGGAATGGAATGGAATGGAATGGAGTGGAATGGAATGGAATGGAATGGAATGGAATGGAATGGAATGGAATGGAGTGATCAACACGAGCAGAACAGAACGGAATGGAAAGGAATGGAATGGAATGGAATGATCAACCCGAGTAGAACGGAATGGAATGGAATGGAATCAAATGGAATCTAATGGAATGGAATGGAATAGAATGGATTCAACCCGAGTAGAACGGAACGGAACGGAACGGAATGGAACGGAATGGAATGGAGTGGCATGGAATCAACCCGAGTAGAACGGAATGGAATGGAACAGAATGGAAAGAACCCGAGTAGAACGGAATGGAATGGAATGGAATGGAATGGAATGGAATGGAATGGAATGGAATGGAATGGAATGGAATGGAATGGAATGATCAACCCGAGTAGAACGGAATGGAATGGAATGGAATGGAATAGAATGGAATCAACCCGAGTAAAACGGAACGGAACGGAAAGGAATGGAACAGGATGGAGTGGAAGGGAATCAACCTGAGTAGAACGGAATGGAATGGAATGGAATGGAATGGAATGGAATGGAATGGTATGGAATGGAATGGAATGGTATCAAATGGAATCTAATGGAATGGAATGGAATAGAATGGAATCAACCCGAGTAGAACGGAATGGAATGGAATGGAATGGAATGGAATGGAATGAAACGGAATGGAATGGAATGGAATGATCCACCCGAGTAGAACGGAATGGAACGGAATGGAATGGAATGGAATGGAATGGAATGGAATGGAATGGAATGGAATGGAATGGAATGGAATGATCAACCAGAGTAGAACGGAATGGAATGGAATGGAATGGAATGGAATGGAATGGAATGGAATGGAATGGAATAGAATGGAATCAACCCGAGTAGAACGGAATGGAATGGAATGGAATGGAATGGAACGGAATGGAATGGAATGGAATGGAATAGAATGGATTCAACCCGAGTAGAACGGAATGGACTGGAATGGAATGGAATGGAATGGAACGCAATGGAATAGAATGGAATGGAATGGAATGGAATGGAATGGAATGGAATGGAATGGAATGATCAACCCAAGTATAAAGGAATGGAATGGAATGGAATGCAATGGAATGGAATGGAATGGAATGGAATGGAATGGAATGGAATGGAATGGAATGATCAACACGAGCAGAACGGAACGGAATGGAAAGGAATGGAATGGAATGGAATGATCAACCCGAGTAAAAGGGAATGGAATGGAATGGAATGGAATGGAATGGAATGGAATGGAATGGAATGGAGTGGAATGGAATAGAATGGAATCAACCAAAGTAGAACGGAATGGAACCGAACGGAACAGAACTGAACAGAATGCAATGGAATGGAATGGAATCAAACCGAGCAGAATAGAATGGAATGGAATGGAATGGAATTGAATAGAATGGAATCAACCCGAGTAGAACGGAATGGAATGGAATGGAATGGAATGGAATGGAATGGAATGGAATGGAATGGAATGGATTGATCAACACGAGCAGAACGGAACGGAATAGAATGGAATGGAATGGAATGTAATGGAGTGGAATGGAAAGGAATGGAAAGGAGTGGAATGGAATGGAATGGAATGGAATGGAATGGAAAGGAGCGGAATGGAATGTAATGGAATGGAATGGAATGGAATGGAAAGGAGTGGAATGGAATGGAATGGTATGGAATGGAATGGAATGGAAAGGAGTGGAATGGAATGGAATGGAATGGAATGGAATGGAATGGAATGGAATGGAATGGAATGGAATGGAATGATCAACCCGAGCAGAACGGAATGGAATGGAATGGAATGGAATGGAATGGAATGCAATGGAATGGAATAGAATGGAGTAAACCCAAGTAGAACGGAACGGAACGGAGCGGAACGGAACGGAATGGAATCAACCCGAGTAGAACGGAATGGAATGGAATGGAATGGAATGGAATCGAATGGAATGGAAAGGAATGGAATGGAATGGAATGGAATGGAATGGAATGGAATGGAATGGAATGGAAAGATCAACCCGAGCAGAACGGAATGGAATGGAAAGGAATGGAATGGAATGGAATGGAATGGAATGGAATGGAATGGAATGCAATGGAATGGAATAGAATGGAGTAAACCTGAGTAGAACGGAACGGAACGGAGCGGAACAGAACGGAATGGAATCAACCCGAGTAGAACGGAATGGAAAGGAATGGAATGGAATGGAATGGAATGGAATGGAATGGAATGGAATGGAATGGAATGGAATGATCAACCCGAGCAGAACGGAACGGAATGGAATGGAATGGAATGGAATGGAATGGAATGATCAACCCAAGTAAAACGGAATGGAATGGAATGGAATGGAATGGAATGGAAAGAATTGAATGGAATAGAATAGAATGGAATCAACCAGAGTAGAACGGAACGGAACGGAACAGAATGGAACGGAACAGAATGCAATGGAATGGAATGGAATCAACCCGAGTAGAATAGAATGGAATGGAATGGAATGGAATGGAACGGAATGGAATGGAATGGAACGGAACGGAACAGAATGGAACGGAACGGAATGGAATGAACCCGAGTAGAACGGAATGGAATGGAATGGAATTGAATGGAATGGAATCGAATCAAATCGAATGGAATCGAATGGAATGGAATGGAGTAGAATGGAATCAACCGAGTGGAATGGAATGGAATGGAATGGAATGGAATGGAATGGAATGGAATTGAATGGAATGGAATGGAATGGGATGGAATTGAATAGAATGGAATCAACCCGAGTAGAACGGAATGGAATGGTATGGAGTGGAATGGAAAGGAATGGAATGGAATGGAATGAACCCGAGTAGAACGGAATTGGATGGATTGGAATGGAATGGAATGGAATGGAATGGAATTGAAAGGAATGATCAACCCGAGTAGAATGGAACGGAATGGAATGGAATGGAATGGAATGGAATGGAATGGAATGGAATGATTAACCCGAGTAGAACGGAATGGAATCGAATGGAATGGAATGGAGTAGAATGGAATCAACTCGAGTAGAACGGAATGGAATGGAATAGAATGGAACGGAACGGAACGGAACGGAACGGAATGGAATGAACTCAAGTAGAACGGAATGGAATGGAATGGAATGGAATGGAATGGATTGGAATAGAATGGAATCAACCCGAGTAGAACGGAATGGAATGGAAAGGAATGGAATGGAATGGAATGGAATGGAATGGAATGGAATGGAATGGAATGGAATGGAATGGAATGGAATAGAATGGAATCAACCCGAGTAGAACGGAATGGAATGGAATGGAATGCAATGGAACGGAACGGAATGGAATGGAATGAACCCGAGTAGAACGGAATGGAATGGAATGGAATGGAATGGAATGGAACGGAATGGAATGGAATGGAATGATCCACCCGAGTAGAAAGGAATGGAATGGAATGGAATGGAATGGAATGGAATGGAATGGAATGGAATGGAATGGAATGATCAACCAGAGTAGAACGGAATGGAATGGAATGGAATGGAATGGAATGGAATGGAATGGAATGGAATGGAATAGAATGGAATCAACCCGAGTAGAACGGAATGGAATGGAATGGAATGGAATGGAATGGAACGGAATGGAATGGAATGGAATGGAATAGAATGGATTCAACCCGAGTAGAACGGAATGGACTGGAATGGAATGGAATGGAATGGAACGCAATGGAATAGAATGGAATGGAATGGAATGCAATGGAATGGAATGGAATGGAATGGAATGGAATGGAATGATCAACCCGAGTATAAAGGAATGGAATGGAATGGAATGGAATGGAATGGAATGGAATGGAATGGAATGGAATGGAATGGAATGGAATGGAATGATCAACACGAGCAGAACGGAACGGAATGGAAAGGAATGGAATGGAATGAAATGATCAACCCGAGTAAAAGGGAATGGAATGGAATTGAATGGAATGGAATGGAATGGAATGGAATGGAATGGAGTGGAATGGAATAGAATGGAATCAACCAAAGTAGAACGGAATGGAACCGAACGGAACAGAACTGAACAGAATGCAATGGAATGGAATGGAATCAACCCGAGCAGAATAGAATGGAATGGAATGGAATGGAATTGAATAGAATGGAATCAACCCGAGAAGAACGGAATGGAATGGAATGGAATGGAATGGAATGGAATGGAATGGAATGGAATGGAATGGAATGGAATGGAATGGATTGATCAACACGAGCAGAACGGAACGGAATAGAATGGAATGGAATGGAATGGAATGGAGTGGAATGGAAAGGAATGGAAAGGAGTGGAATGGAATGGAATGGAATGGAATGGAATGGAAAGGAGTGGAATGGAATGTAATGGAATGGAATGGAAAGGAGTGGAATGGAATGGAATGGAATGGAATGGAATGGAATGGAAAGGAGTGGAATGGAATGGAATGGAATGGAATGGAATGGAATGGAATGGAATGGAATGATCAACCCGAGCAGAACGGAATGGAATGGAATGGAATGGAATGGAATGGAATGCAATGGAATGGAATAGAATGGAGTAAACCCAAGTAGAACGGAACGGAACGGAGCGGAACGGAACGGAATGGAATCAACCCGAGTAGAACGGAACGGAATGGAATGGAATGGAATGGAATGGAATGGAATGGAATGGAATGGAATGGAATGGAATGGAATGGAATGGAATGGAAAGATCAACCCGAGCAGAACGGAATGGAATGGAAAGGAATGGAATGGAATGCAATGGAATGGAATGGAATGGAATGGAATGCAATGGAATGGAATAGAATGGAGTAAACCTGAGTAGAACGGAACGGAACGGAGCGGAACAGAACGGAATGGAATCAACCCGAGTAGAACGGAATGGAATGGAATGCAATGGAATGGAATGGAATGGAATGGAATGGAATGATCAACCCGAGCAGAACGGAACGGAATGGAATGGAATGGAATGGAATGGAATGGAATGGAATGGAATGATCAACCCAAGTAAAATGGAATGGAATGGAATGGAATGGAATGGAATGGAATGGAATGGAATGGAATGGAATAGAATGGAATCAACCAGAGTAGAACGGAACGGAACGGAACAGAATGGAACGGAACAGAATGCAATGGAATGGAATGGAATCAACCCGAGTAGAATAGAATGGAATGGAATGGAATGGAATGGAATGGAATGGAATGGAATGGAATCGAATGGAATCGAATGGAATGGAATGGAATGGAATAGAATGGAATCAACCCGAGTAGAACGGAATGGAATGGAATGGAATGGAATGGAATGGAACGGAACGGAACAGAATGGAACGGAACGGAATGGAATGAACCCGAGTAGAACGGAATGGAATGGAATGGAATTGAATGGAATGGAATCGAATCAAATCGAATGGAATCGAATGGAATGGAATGGAATAGAATGGAATCAACAGAGTAGAATGGAATGGAATGGAATGGAATGGAATGGAATGGAATGGAATGGAATGGAATGGAAAGGAATGGAATGGAATGGGATGGAATTGAATAGAATGGAATCAACCCGAGTAGAACGGAATGGAATGGTATGGAGTGGAATGGAAAGGAATGGAATGCAATGGAATGAACCCGAGTAGAACGGAATTGGATGGATTGGAATGGAATGGAATGGAATGGAATTGAAAGGAATGATCAACCCGAGTAGAATGGAACGGAATGGAATCGAATGGAATGGAATGGAGTAGAATGGAATCAACTCGAGTAGAACGGAATGGAATGGAATAGAATGGAACGGAACGGAACGGAACGGAACGGAATGGAATGAACTCAAGTAGAACGGAATGGAATGGAATGGAATGGAATGGAATGGATTGGAATAGAATGGAATCAACCCGAGTAGAACGGAATGGAATGGAAAGGAATGTAATGGAATGGAATGGAATGGAATGGAATGGAATGGAATGGAATGGAATGGAATGGAATGGAATGGAATAGAATGGAATCAACCCGAGTAGAACGGAATGGAATGGAATGGAATGCAATGGAACGGAACGGAATGGAATGGAATGAACCCGAGAAGAACGGAATGGAATGGAATGGAATGGAATGGAATGGAACGGAATGGAATGGAATGGAATGATCCACCCGAGTAGAAAGGAATGGAACGGAATGGAATGGAATGGAATGGAATGGAATGGAATGGAATGGAATGGAATGGAATGATCAACCAGAGTAGAACGGAATGGAATGGAATGGAATGGAATGGAATGGAATGGAATGGAATAGAATGGAATCAACCCGAGTAGAACGGAATGGAATGGAATGGAATGGAATGGAATGGAACGGAATGGAATGGAATGGAATGGAATAGAATGGATTCAACCCGAGTAGAACGGAATGGACTGGAATGGAATGGAATGGAATGGAATGATCAACCCGAGTATAAAGGAATGGAATGGAATGGAATGCAATGGAATGGAATGGAATGGAATGGAATGGAATGGAATGGAATGGAATGGAATGGAATGGAATGATCAACACGAGCAGAACGGAACGGAATGGAAAGGAATGGAATGGAATGGAATGATCAACCCGAGTAAAAGGGAATGGAATGGAATGGAATGGAATGGAATGGAATGGAATGGAGTGGAATGGAATAGAATGGAATCAACCAAAGTAGAACGGAATGGAACCGAACGGAACAGAACTGAACAGAATGCAATGGAAAGGAATGGAATCAACCCGAGCAGAATAGAATGGAATGGAATGGAATGGAATTGAATAGAATGGAATCAACCCGAGTAGAACGGAATGGAATGGAATGGAATGGAATGGAATGGAATGGAATGGAATGGAATGGAATGGATTGATCAACACGAGCAGAACGGAACGGAATAGAATGGAATGGAATGGAATGTAATGGAGTGGAATGGAAAGGAATGGAAAGGAGTGGAATGGAATGGAATGGAATGGAATGGAATGGAATGGAAAGGAGTGGAATGGAATGTAATGGAATGGAATGGAATGGAATGGAAAGGAGTGGAATGGAATGGAATGGAATGGAATGGAATGGAATGGAAAGGAGTGGAATGGAATGGAATGGAATGGAATGGAATGGAATGGAATGGAATGGAATGGAATGATCAACCCGAGCAGAACGGAATGGAATGGAACGGAATGGAATGGAATGGAATGCAATGGAAAGGAATAGAATGGAGTAAACCCAAGTAGAACGGAACGGAACGGAGCGGAACGGAACGGAATGGAATCAACCCGAGTAGAACGGAACGGAATGGAATGGAATGGAATGGAATCGAATGGAATGGAAAGGAATGGAATGGAATGGAATGGAATGGAATGGAATGGAATGGAATGGAATGGAATGGAAAGATCAACCCGAGCAGAACGGAATGGAATGGAAAGGAATGGAATGGAATGCAATGGAATGGAATGGAATGGAATGGAATGCAATGGAATGGAATAGAATGGAGTAAACCTGAGTAGAACGGAACGGAACGGAGCGGAACAGAACGGAATGGAATCAACCCGAGTAGAACGGAATGGAATGGAATGCAATGGAATGGAATGGAATGGAATGGAATGGAATGATCAACCCGAGCAGAACGGAACGGAATGGAATGGAATGGAATGGAATGGAATGGAATGATCAACCCAAGTAAAACGGAATGGAATGGAATGGAATGGAATGGAATGGAATGGAATGGAATGGAATAGAATGGAATCAACCAGAGTAGAACTGAACGGAACGGAACAGAATGGAACGGAACAGAATGCAATGGAATGGAATGGAATCAACCCGAGTAGAATAGAATGGAATGGAATGGAATGGAATGGAATGGAATGGAATGGAATGGAATGGAATCGAATGGAATGGAATGGAATGGAATGGAATGGAATGGAACGGAACGGAACAGAATGGAACGGAACGGAATAGAATGAACCCGAGTAGAACGGAATGGAATGGAATGGAATTGAATGGAATGGAATCGAATCAAATCGAATGGAATCGAATGGAATGGAATGGAATAGAATGGAATCAACCGAGTGGAATGGAATGGAATGGAATGGAATGGAATGGAATGGAATGGAATTGAAAGGAATGGAATGGAATGGGATGGAATTGAATAGAATGGAATCAATCCGAGTAGAACGGAATGGAATGGTATGGAGTGGAATGGAAAGGAATTGAATGCAATGGAATGAACCCGAGTAGAACGGAATTGGATGGATTGGAATGGAATGGAATGGAATGGAATTGAAAGGAATGATCAACCCGAGTAGAATGGAACGGAATGGAATGGAATGGAATGGAATGGAATGGAATGGAATGGAATGATTAACCCGAGTAGAACGGAATGGAATCGAATGGAATGGAATGGAGTAGAACGGAATCAACTCGAGTAGAACGGAATGGAATGGAATAGAATGGAACGGAACGGAACGGAACGGAACGGAATGGAATGAACTCAAGTAGAACGGAATGGAATGGAATGGAATGGAATGGAATGGATTGGAATAGAATGGAATCAACCCGAGTAGAACGGAATGGAATGGAAAGGAATGGAATGGAATGGAATGGAATGGAATGGAATGGAATGGAATGGAATGGAATGGAATGGAATGGAATGGAATAGAATGGAATCAACCCGAGTAGAACGGAATGGAATGGAATGGAATGCAATGGAACGGAACGGAATGGAATGGAATGAACCCGAGTAGAACGGAATGGAATGGAATGGAATGGAATGGAATGGAATCGAAGGGAATCGAAGGGAATCGAATGGAATCGAATAGAATGGAATTGAGTAGAATTGAATCAACCCGAGTAGAATGGAATGGAATGGAATGGAATGGAATGGAATGGAATGGAATGGAAAGGAATGGAAAGGAATGGAATGGGATGGAATGGAATGGAATCAACCTGAGTAGAACTGAATGGAATGGAATGGAATGGAATGGAATGGAATCGAATCGAATGGAATCGAATGGAATGGAATGGAATAGAATGGAATCAACCCGAGTAGAATGGAATGGAATGGAATGGAATGGAATGGAATGGAATGGAATGGAACGATCAACCCGAGTAGAACGGAACGGAATGGAATGGAGTGGAATGGAATGGAATGGAATGGAATGATCAACCCGAGTAGAACGGAATGGAATGGAACGGAATGGAATGGAATGGAATGGAATAGAGTGGAATCAACCCGAGTAGAACGGAACGGAGCGGATCGGAACGGAACGGAACGGAATGGAACGGAATCAACCCGAGTAGAACGGATTGGAATGGAATGGAATGGAATGGAATGGAATGGAATGCAATAGAATGGAATCAACCCGAGTTGAACGGAATGGAATGGAACGGTATGGAATGGAATGGAATGGAATGGAATGGAATGGAATGGAATGGAATGGAATAGAATGGAATCAACCCGAGTAGAACGGAATGGAATGGAATGGAATGGAATGGAACGGAACGGAATGGAACGGAACGGAATGGAATGGAATGAAACCGAGTAGAACGGAATGGAATGGAATGATCAACCCGAGTAGAACGGAATGGAATGGAATGGAATGGAATGGAATGGAATGGAATGGAATGGAATGGAATAGAATGGATTCAACCCGAGTAGAACGGAACGGAACGGAACGGAATGGAACGGAATGGAATGGAGTGGCATGGAATCAACCCGAGTAGAACGGAATGGAATGGAACGGAATGGAAAGAACCCGAGTAGAACCGAATGGAATGGAATGGAATGGAATGGAATGGAATGGAATGGAATGGAATGGAATGGAATGGAATGGAATGGAATGATCAACCCGAGTAGAACGGAATGGAATGGAATGGAATGGAATAGAATGGAATCAAACCGAGTAGAACGGAACGGAACGGAATGGAATGGAACGGGATGGAGTGGAAGGGAATCAACCTGAGTAGAACGGAATGGAATTGAATAGAATGGAATGGAATGGAATGGAATGGAATGGAATGGAATGGAATGGAATGGAATGGAATGGAATGGAATCAAATGGAATCTAATGGAATGGAATGGAATAGAATGGAATCAACCCGAGTAGAACGGAATGGAAAGGAATGGAATGGAATGGAACGGAATGGAATGGAATGGAACGATCAACCCGAGTAGAACGGAATGGAATGGAATGGAATGGAATGGAATGGAATGGAATGGAATGGAATGGAATGGAATGGAAAGGAATGGAATGATCAACCCGAGTAGAACGGAATGGAATGGAATGGAATGGAATGGAACGGAATGGAATGGAATGGAATGATTCACCCGAGTAGAACGGAATGGAATGGAATGGAATGGAATGGAATGGAATGGAATGGAATGGAATGATCAACACGAGTAGAACGGAATGGAATGGAATGGAATGGAATGGAATGGAATGGAATGGAATGGAATAGAATGGAATCAACCCGAGTAGAACGGAATGGAATGGAATGGAATGGAATGGAATGGAACGGAATGGAATGGAATGGAATGGAATAGAATGGATTCAACCCGAGTAGAACGGAATGGACTGGAATGGAATGGAATGGAATGCAACGCAACGGAATGGAATGGAAAGAACCCGAGTAGAACGGAATGGAATGCAGTGGAATGGAATGGAATGGAATGGAATGGAATGGAATGAACCCGAGTAGAACGGAATGGAATGGAATGGAATGGAATGGAATGGAACGGAATGGAATGGAATGGAATGATCCACCCGAGTAGAAAGGAATGGAATGGAATGGAATGGAATGGAATGGAATGGAATGGAATGGAATGGAATGATCAACCAGAGTAGAACGGAATGGAATGGAATGGAATGGAATGGAATGGAATGGAATGGAATGGAATAGAATGGAATCAACCCGAGTAGAACGGAATGGAATGGAATGGAATGGAATGGAATGGAACGGAATGGAATGGAATGGAATGGAATAGAATGGATTCAACCCGAGTAGAACGGAATGGACTGGAATGGAATGGAATGGAATGGAACGCAATGGAATAGAATGGAATGGAATGGAATGCAATGGAATGGAATGGAATGGAATGGAATGGAATGGAATGATCAACCCGAGTATAAAGGAATGGAATGGAATGGAATGCAATGGAATGGAATGGAATGGAATGGAATGGAATGGAATGGAATGGAATGGAATGATCAACACGAGCAGAACGGAACGGAATGGAAAGGAATGGAATGGAATGAAATGATCAACCCGAGTAAAAGGGAATGGAATGGAATGGAATGGAATGGAATGGAATGGAATGGAATGGAATGGAGTGGAATGGAATAGAATGGAATCAACCAAAGTAGAACGGAATGGAACCGAACGGAACAGAACTGAACAGAATGCAATGGAATGGAATGGAATCAACCCGAGCAGAATAGAATGGAATGGAATGGAATGGAATTGAATAGAATGGAATCAACCCGAGTAGAACGGAATGGAATGGAATGGAATGGAATGGAATGGAATGGAATGGAATGGAATGGAATGGAATGGAATGGAATGGAATGGATTGATCAACACGAGCAGAACGGAACGGAATAGAATGGAATGGAATGGAATGGAATGGAGTGGAATGGAAAGGAATGGAAAGGAGTGGAATGGAATGGAATGGAATGGAATGGAATGGAAAGGAGTGGAATGGAATGTAATGGAATGGAATGGAAAGGAGTGGAATGGAATGGAATGGAATGGAATGGAACGGAATGGAATGGAATGGAATGATCCACCCGAGTACAAAGGAATGGAATGGAATGGAATGGAATGGAATGGAATGGAATGGAATGGAATGGAATGATCAACCAGAGTAGAACGGAATGGAATGGAATGGAATGGAATGGAATGGAATGGAATGGAATGGAATAGAATGGAATCAACACGAGTAGAACGGAATGGAATGGAATGGAATGGAATGGAATGGAACGGAATGGAATGGAATGGAATGGAATAGAATGGATTCAACCCGAGTAGAACGGAATGGACTGGAATGGAATGGAATGGAATGGAACGCAATGGAATAGAATGGAATGGAATGGAATGCAATGGAATGGAATGGAATGGAATGGAATGGAATGGAATGATCAACCCGAGTATAAAGGAATGGAATGGAATGGAATGCAATGGAATGGAATGGAATGGAATGGAATGGAATGGAATGGAATGGAATGGAATGATCATCACGAGCAGAACGGAACGGAATGGAAAGGAATGGAATGGAATGAAATGATCAACCCGAGTAAAAGGGAATGGAATGGAATGGAATGGAATGGAATGGAATGGAATGGAATGGAGTGGAATGGAATAGAATGGAATCAACCAAAGTAGAACGGAATGGAACCGAACGGAACAGAACTGAACAGAATGCAATGGAATGGAATGGAATCAACCCGAGCAGAATAGAATGGAATGGAATGGAATGGAATTGAATAGAATGGAATCAACCCGAGTAGAACGGAATGGAATGGAATGGAATGGAATGGAATGGAATGGAATGGAATGGAATGGAATGGAATGGAATGGAATGGAATGGAATGGATTGATCAACACGAGCAGAACGGAACGGAATAGAATGGAATGGAATGGAATGGAATGGAGTGGAATGGAAAGGAATGGAAAGGAGTGGAATGGAATGGAATGGAATGGAATGGAATGGAAAGGAGTGGAATGGAATGTAATGGAATGGAATGGAAAGGAGTGGAATGGAATGGAATGGAATGGAATGGAATGGAATGGAAAGGAGTGGAATGGAATGGAATGGAATGGAATGGAATGGAATGGAATGGAATGGAATGATCAACCCGAGCAGAACGGAATGGAATGGAATGGAATGGAATGGAATGGAATGCAATGGAATGGAATAGAATGGAGTAAACCCAAGTAGAACGGAACGGAACGGAGCGGAACGGAACGGAATGGAATCAACCCGAGTAGAACGGAACGGAATGGAATGGAATGGAATGGAATGGAATGGAATGGAATGGAATGGAATGGAATGGAATGGAATGGAATGGAATGGAATGGAAAGATCAACCCGAGCAGAACGGAATGGAATGGAAAGGAATGGAATGGAATGCAATGGAATGGAATGGAATGGAATGGAATGCAATGGAATGGAATAGAATGGAGTAAACCTGAGTAGAACGGAACGGAACGGAGCGGAACAGAACGGAATGGAATCAACCCGAGTAGAACGGAATGGAATGGAATGCAATGGAATGGAATGGAATGGAATGGAATGGAATGATCAACCCGAGCAGAACGGAACGGAATGGAATGGAATGGAATGGAATGGAATGGAATGGAATGGAATGATCAACCCAAGTAAAATGGAATGGAATGGAATGGAATGGAATGGAATGGAATGGAATGGAATGGAATGGAATAGAATGGAATCAACCAGAGTAGAACGGAACGGAACGGAACAGAATGGAACGGAACAGAATGCAATGGAATGGAATGGAATCAACCCGAGTAGAATAGAATGGAATGGAATGGAATGGAATGGAATGGAATGGAATGGAATGGAATCGAATGGAATCGAATGGAATGGAATGGAATGGAATAGAATGGAATCAACCCGAGTAGAACGGAATGGAATGGAATGGAATGGAATGGAATGGAACGGAACGGAACAGAATGGAACGGAACGGAATGGAATGAACCCGAGTAGAACGGAATGGAATGGAATGGAATTGAATGGAATGGAATCGAATCAAATCGAATGGAATCGAATGGAATGGAATGGAATAGAATGGAATCAACAGAGTAGAATGGAATGGAATGGAATGGAATGGAATGGAATGGAATGGAATGGAATGGAATTGAAAGGAATGGAATGGAATGGGATGGAATTGAATAGAATGGAATCAACCCGAGTAGAACGGAATGGAATGGTATGGAGTGGAATGGAAAGGAATGGAATGCAATGGAATGAACCCGAGTAGAACGGAATTGGATGGATTGGAATGGAATGGAATGGAATGGAATTGAAAGGAATGATCAACCCGAGTAGAATGGAACGGAATGGAATCGAATGGAATGGAATGGAGTAGAATGGAATCAACTCGAGTAGAACGGAATGGAATGGAATAGAGTGGAACGGAACGGAACGGAACGGAACGGAATGGAATGAACTCAAGTAGAACGGAATGGAATGGAATGGAATGGAATGGAATGGATTGGAATAGAATGGAATCAACCCGAGTAGAACGGAATGGAATGGAAAGGAATGTAATGGAATGGAATGGAATGGAATGGAATGGAATGGAATGGAATGGAATGGAATGGAATGGAATGGAATAGAGTGGAATCAACCCGAGTAGAACGGAATGGAATGGAATGGAATGCAATGGAACGGAACGGAATGGAATGGAATGAACCCGAGAAGAACGGAATGGAATGGAATGGAATGGAATGGAATGGAACGGAATGGAATGGAATGGAATGATCCACCCGAGTAGAAAGGAATGGAACGGAATGGAATGGAATGGAATGGAATGGAATGGAATGGAATGGAATGGAATGATCAACCAGAGTAGAACGGAATGGAATGGAATGGAATGGAATGGAATGGAATGGAATGGAATAGAATGGAATCAACCCGAGTAGAACGGAATGGAATGGAATGGAATGGAATGGAACGGAATGGAATGGAATGGAATGGAATAGAATGGATTCAACCCGAGTAGAACGGAATGGACTGGAATGGAATGGAATGGAATGGAATGATCAACCCGAGTATAAAGGAATGGAATGGAATGGAATGCAATGGAATGGAATGGAATGGAATGGAATGGAATGGAATGGAATGGAATGGAATGGAATGGAATGGAATGGAATGATCAACACGAGCAGAACGGAACGGAATGGAAAGGAATGGAATGGAATGGAATGATCAACCCGAGTAAAAGGGAATGGAATGGAATGGAATGGAATGGAATGGAATGGAATGGAGTGGAATGGAATAGAATGGAATCAACCAAAGTAGAACGGAATGGAACCGAACGGAACAGAACTGAACAGAATGCAATGGAAAGGAATGGAATCAACCCGAGCAGAATAGAATGGAATGGAATGGAATGGAATTGAATAGAATGGAATCAACCCGAGTAGAACGGAATGGAATGGAATGGAATGGAATGGAATGGAATGGAATGGAATGGAATGGAATGGATTGATCAACACGAGCAGAACGGAACGGAATAGAATGGAATGGAATGGAATGTAATGGAGTGGAATGGAAAGGAATGGAAAGGAGTGGAATGGAATGGAATGGAATGGAATGGAATGGAAAGGAGTGGAATGGAATGTAATGGAATGGAATGGAATGGAATGGAAAGGAGTGGAATGGAATGGAATGGAATGGAATGGAATGGAATGGAAAGGAGTGGAATGGAATGGAATGGAATGGAATGGAATGGAATGGAATGGAATGGAATGATCAACCCGAGCAGAACGGAATGGAATGGAACGGAATGGAATGGAATGGAATGCAATGGAAAGGAATAGAATGGAGTAAACCCAAGTAGAACGGAACGGAACGGAGCGGAACGGAACGGAATGGAATCAACCCGAGTAGAACGGAACGGAATGGAATGGAATGGAATGGAATCGAATGGAATGGAAAGGAATGGAATGGAATGGAATGGAATGGAATGGAATGGAATGGAATGGAATGGAATGGAATGGAATGGAATGGAATGGAATGGAAAGATCAACCCGAGCAGAACGGAATGGAATGGAAAGGAATGGAATGGAATGCAATGGAATGGAATGGAATGGAATGGAATGCAATGGAATGGAATAGAATGGAGTAAACCTGAGTAGAACGGAACGGAACGGAGCGGAACAGAACGGAATGGAATCAACCCGAGTAGAACGGAATGGAATGGAATGCAATGGAATGGAATGGAATGGAATGGAATGGAATGATCAACCCGAGCAGAACGGAACGGAATGGAATGGAATGGAATGGAATGGAATGGAATGATCAACCCAAGTAAAACGGAATGGAATGGAATGGAATGGAATGGAATGGAATGGAATGGAATGGAATGGAATAGAATGGAATCAACCAGAGTAGAACGGAACGGAACGGAACAGAATGGAACGGAACAGAATGCAATGGAATGGAATGGAATCAACCCGAGTAGAATAGAATGGAATGGAATGGAATGGAATGGAATGGAATGGAATGGAATGGAATGGAATCGAATGGAATGGAATGGAATGGAATGGAATGGAATGGAACGGAACGGAACAGAATGGAACGGAACGGAATAGAATGAACCCGAGTAGAACGGAATGGAATGGAATGGAATTGAATGGAATGGAATCGAATCAAATCGAATGGAATCGAATGGAATGGAATGGAATAGAATGGAATCAACCGAGTGGAATGGAATGGAATGGAATGGAATGGAATGGAATGGAATGGAATTGAAAGGAATGGAATGGAATGGGATGGAATTGAATAGAATGGAATCAATCCGAGTAGAACGGAATGGAATGGTATGGAGTGGAATGGAAAGGAATTGAATGCAATGGAATGAACCCGAGTAGAACGGAATTGGATGGATTGGAATGGAATGGAATGGAATGGAATTGAAAGGAATGATCAACCCGAGTAGAATGGAACGGAATGGAATGGAATGGAATGGAATGGAATGGAATGGAATGGAATGATTAACCCGAGTAGAACGGAATGGAATCGAATGGAATGGAATGGAGTAGAACGGAATCAACTCGAGTAGAACGGAATGGAATGGAATAGAATGGAACGGAACGGAACGGAACGGAACGGAATGGAATGAACTCAAGTAGAACGGAATGGAATGGAATGGAATGGAATGGAATGGATTGGAATAGAATGGAATCAACCCGAGTAGAACGGAATGGAATGGAAAGGAATGGAATGGAATGGAATGGAATGGAATGGAATGGAATGGAATGGAATGGAATGGAATAGAATGGAATCAACCCGAGTAGAACGGAATGGAATGGAATGGAATGCAATGGAACGGAACGGAATGGAATGGAATGAACCCGAGTAGAACGGAATGGAATGGAATGGAATGGAATGGAATGGAATCGAAGGGAATCGAAGGGAATCGAATGGAATCGAATAGAATGGAATTGAGTAGAATTGAATCAACCCGAGTAGAATGGAATGGAATGGAATGGAATGGAATGGAATGGAATGGAATGGAAAGGAATGGAAAGGAATGGAATGGGATGGAATGGAATGGAATCAACCTGAGTAGAACTGAATGGAATGGAATGGAATGGAATGGAATGGAATCGAATCGAATGGAATCGAATGGAATGGAATGGAATAGAATGGAATCAACCCGAGTAGAATGGAATGGAATGGAATGGAATGGAATGGAATGGAATGGAATGGAACGATCAACCCGAGTAGAACGGAACGGAATGGAATGGAGTGGAATGGAATGGAATGGAATGGAATGATCAACCCGAGTAGAACGGAATGGAATGGAACGGAATGGAATGGAATGGAATGGAATAGAGTGGAATCAACCCGAGTAGAACGGAACGGAGCGGATCGGAACGGAACGGAACGGAATGGAACGGAATCAACCCGAGTAGAACGGATTGGAATGGAATGGAATGGAATGGAATGGAATGGAATGCAATAGAATGGAATCAACCCGAGTTGAACGGAATGGAATGGAACGGTATGGAATGGAATGGAATGGAATGGAATGGAATGGAATGGAATGGAATGGAATAGAATGGAATCAACCCGAGTAGAACGGAATGGAATGGAATGGAACGGAACGGAATGGAACGGAACGGAATGGAATGGAATGAAACCGAGTAGAACGGAATGGAATGGAATGATCAACCCGAGTAGAACGGAATGGAATGGAATGGAATGGAATGGAATGGAATGGAATGGAATGGAATAGAATGGATTCAACCCGAGTAGAACGGAACGGAACGGAACGGAATGGAACGGAATGGAATGGAGTGGCATGGAATCAACCCGAGTAGAACGGAATGGAATGGAACGGAATGGAAAGAACCCGAGTAGAACCGAATGGAATGGAATGGAATGGAATGGAATGGAATGGAATGGAATGGAATGGAATGGAATGGAATGGAATGGAATGATCAACCCGAGTAGAACGGAATGGAATGGAATGGAATGGAATAGAATGGAATCAAACCGAGTAGAACGGAACGGAACGGAATGGAATGGAACGGGATGGAGTGGAAGGCAATCAACCTGAGTAGAACGGAATGGAATTGAATAGAATGGAATGGAATGGAATGGAATGGAATGGAATGGAATGGAATGGAATGGAATGGAATGGAATCAAATGGAATCTAATGGAATGGAATGGAATAGAATGGAATCAACCCGAGTAGAACGGAATGGAAAGGAATGGAATGGAATGGAACGGAATGGAATGGAATGGAACGATCAACCCGAGTAGAACGGAATGGAATGGAATGGAATGGAATGGAATGGAATGGAATGGAAAGGAATGGAATGATCAACCCGAGTAGAACGGAATGGAATGGAATGGAATGGAATGGAACGGAATGGAATGGAATGGAATGATTCACCCGAGTAGAACGGAATGGAATGGAATGGAATGGAATGGAATGGAATGGAATGGAATGGAATGATCAACACGAGTAGAACGGAATGGAATGGAATGGAATGGAATGGAATGGAATGGAATGGAATGGAATAGAATGGAATCAACCCGAGTAGAACGGAATGGAATGGAATGGAATGGAATGGAATGGAACGGAATGGAATGGAATGGAATGGAATAGAATGGATTCAACCCGAGTAGAACGGAATGGACTGGAATGGAATGGAATGGAATGCAACGCAACGGAATGGAATGGAAAGAACCCGAGTAGAACGGAATGGAATGCAGTGGAATGGAATGGAATGGAATGGAAAGGAATCGAATGGAATGGAATCGAATGGAATGCAATCGAATAGAATGGAATCAACCCGAGTAGAACGGAACGGAATGGAATGGAGTGGAATGGAATGGAATGGAATGGAATGATCAACCCGAGTAGAACGGAATGGAATGGAACGGAATGGAATGGAATGGAATGGAATAGAGTGGAATCAACCCGAGTAGAACGGAACGGAGCGGATCGGAACGGAACGGAACGGAATGGAACGGAATCATCCCGAGTAGAACGGATTGGAATGGAATGGAATGGAATGGAATGGAATGGAATGCAATAGAATGGAATCAACCCGAGTTGAACGGAATGGAATGGAACGGTATGGAATGGAATGGAATGGAATGGAATGGAATGGAATGGAATGGAATGGAATAGAATGGAATCAACCCGAGTAGAACGGAATGGAATGGAATGGAATGGAATGGAACGGAACGGAATGGAACGGAACGGAATGGAATGGAATGAAACCGAGTAGAACGGAATGGAATGGAATGATCAACCCGAGTAGAACGGAATGGAATGGAATGGAATGGAATGGAATGGAATGGAATGGAATGGAATGGAATAGAATGGATTCAACCCGAGTAGAACGGAACGGAACGGAACGGAATGGAACGGAATGGAATGGAGTGGCATGGAATCAACCCGAGTAGAACGGAATGGAATGGAACGGAATGGAAAGAACCCGAGTAGAACCGAATGGAATGGAATGGAATGGAATGGAATGGAATGGAATGGAATGGAATGGAATGGAATGGAATGGAATGGAATGATCAACCCGAGTAGAACGGAATGGAATGGAATGGAATGGAATAGAATGGAATCAAACCGAGTAGAACGGAACGGAACGGAATGGAATGGAACGGGATGGAGTGGAAGGCAATCAACCTGAGTAGAACGGAATGGAATTGAATAGAATGGAATGGAATGGAATGGAATGGAATGGAATGGAATGGAATGGAATGGAATGGAATCAAATGGAATCTAATGGAATGGAATGGAATAGAATGGAATCAACCCGAGTAGAACGGAATGGAAAGGAATGGAATGGAATGGAACGGAATGGAATGGAATGGAACGATCAACCCGAGTAGAACGGAATGGAATGGAATGGAATGGAATGGAATGGAATGGAATGGAATGGAAAGGAATGGAATGATCAACCCGAGTAGAACGGAATGGAATGGAATGGAATGGAATGGAACGGAATGGAATGGAATGGAATGATTCACCCGAGTAGAACGGAATGGAATGGAATGGAATGGAATGGAATGGAATGGAATGGAATGGAATGATCAACACGAGTAGAACGGAATGGAATGGAATGGAATGGAATGGAATGGAATGGAATGGAATGGAATGGAATAGAATGGAATCAACCCGAGTAGAACGGAATGGAATGGAATGGAATGGAATGGAATGGAACGGAATGGAATGGAATGGAATGGAATAGAATGGATTCAACCCGAGTAGAACGGAATGGACTGGAATGGAATGGAATGGAATGCAACGCAACGGAATGGAATGGAAAGAACCCGAGTAGAACGGAATGGAATGCAGTGGAATGGAATGGAATGGAATGGAAAGGAATCGAATGGAATGGAATCGAATGGAATGCAATCGAATAGAATGGAATCAACCCGAGTAGAACGGAATGGAATGGAATGGAACGGAACAGAACGGAACGGAACGGAATGAACCCGAGTAGAAAGAAATGCAATGGAATTAAATGGATTGGTATGGAATTGAATGGAATGGAATGGAATGGAATAGAATGGAATCAACCCGAGTAGAATGGAATGGAATGGAATGGAATGGAATGGAATGGAATGGAATGGAATGGAATGGAATGGAATGGAATGGAAAAGAATGGAATCAACCCGAGTTGAACGGAATGGAATGGAATGGAATGGAATGGAACGGAAAGGAATGGAACGGAAAGGAATGGAGTGGAATGAACCCGAGTAGAATGGAACGGAATGGAATGGAATGGAATGGAATGGAATGGAATGATCAACCCGAGTAGAACGGAATGGAATGGAATGGAATGGAATGGAATGGAACGGAAAGGAATGGAGTGGAAAGGAATCAACACGTGTAGAACGGAATGGAATGGAATGGAATGGAATGGAATGGAATCGAACGGAATCGAAAGGAGTCGAGTGGAATCGAATGGAATGGAATGGAATAGAATGGAATCAACACGAGTAGAACGGAACGGAATGGAATGGAATGGAATGGAATGGAATGGAATGGAATGATCCACCCGAGTGGAACGGAACGGAATGGAATTGAATGGAATGGAATAGCATGATCAACCCAAGTAGAACGGAATGGAATGGAACAGAGAGGAATGGAATGGAATGGAATGGAATGGAATGGAATGGAATGGAATGGAATGGAATGGAAAGGAATGGAATAGAATGGAATCAACCCGAGTAGAACGGAACGGAACGGAACGGAACGGAACGGAATGGAATCAACCCGAGTAGAACGGAATGGAATGGAATGGAATGGAATGGAATGGAATGGAATGGAATGGAATGGAATGATCAACCCGAGTAGAACGGAATGGAATGGAATGGAATGGAATGGAATGGAATGGAATGGAATGGAATGGAATAGAATGGAATCAACCCGAGTAGAACGGAATGGAATGGAATGGAATGGAATGGAATTGAACGGAATGGAATGGAATGGAATGGAATAGAATGGATTCAACCCGAGTAGAACGGAATGGACTAGAATGGAATGGAATGGAATGGAACGCAACGGAATGGAATGGAAAGAACCCGAGTAGAACGGAATGGAATGCAGTGGAATGGAATGGAATGGAATGGAATGGAATCGAATGGAATGGAATCGAATGGAATGGAATCGAATAGAATGGAATCAACCCGAGTAGAACGGAATGGAATGGAATGGAACGGAACAGAACGGAACGGAACGGAATGAACCCGAGTAGAAAGAAATGCAATGGAATGGAATGGATTGGTATGGAATTGAATGGAATGCAATGGAATGGAATAGAATGGAATCAACCCGAGTAGAATGGAATGGAATGGAATGGAATGGAATGGAATGGAATGGAATGGAATGGAATGGAATGGAATGGAATGGAATAGAAGGGAATCAACCCGAGTAGAACGGAACGGAATGGAATGGAATGGAATGGAATGGAATGGAATGGAATGATCCACCCGAGTAGAACGGAACGGAATGGAATTGAATGGAATGGAATGGCATGATCAACCCAAGTAGAACGGAATGGAATGGAACAGAGAGGAATGGAATGGAATGGAATGGAATGGAATGGAATGGAATGGAAAGGAATGGAATAGAATGGAATCAACCCGAGTAGAACGGAACGGAACGGAACGGAACGGAACGGAATGGAATCAACCCGAGTAGAACGGAATGGAATGGAATGGAATGGAATGGAATGGAATGGAATGGAATGGAATGGAATGGAATTCAATGGAATAGAATGGAATGGAATGGCATGGAATAGAATCAACCCGAGTAGAACGGAATGGAATGGAATGGAATGGAACGGAACGGAATGGAACCGAACGGAATGGAATGGAATGAACACGAGTAGAACGGAATGGAATGGAATGGAATGGAATGGAGCGGAAAGGATTGGAATGGAATTGAATAGAATGGAATCAACCCGAGTAGAACGGAATGCAATGGAATGGAATGGAATGGAATGGAATGGAATGGAATGGAATGGAATGGAATGATCAACCCGAGCAGAACAGAACGGAATAGAATGGAATGGAATGGAATGGAATGGAGTGGTATGGAATGGAATGGAAAGGAGTGGAATGGAATGGAATGGAATGGTATGGAATGGAATGGAGAGGAGTGGAATGGAATGGAATGGAATGGAATGGAATGGAAAGGAGTGGAATGGAATGGAATGGAATGGAATGGAATGGAATGGAATGGAATGGAAAGGAGTGGAATGGAATGGAATGGAATGGAGTGGAATGGAATGGAATAGAATGGAATGGAATGGAATGGAATGGAATGATCAACCCGAGCAGAACGGAATGGAATGGAATGGAATGGAATGGAATGGAATGGAATGGAATGGAATGGAATGCAATGGAATGGAATGGAATGGAATGGAATGGAATGGAATGGAATGATCAACCCGAGCAAAACAGAATGGAATGGAATGGAATGGAATGGAATGGAATGATCAACCCGAGCACAACAGAATGGAATGGAATGGAATGGAATGGAATTGAATGGAATGGAATGGAAAGAATGGAATGGAATGGAATAGAATGGAGTAAACCCGAGTAGAACGGAACGGAACGGAGAGGAACGGAACGGAATGGAATCAACCCGAGTAGAACGGAATGGAATGGAATGGAATGGAATGGAATGTAATGGAATGGAATGGAATGGAATCAACCCGAGTAGAACGGAACGGAACGGAACGGAACGGAACGGAATGGAATCAACCCGAGTAGAACGGAATGGAATGGAATGGAATGGAATGGAATGGAATGGAATGGAATGGAATGGAATTCAATGGAATAGAATGGAATGAATGGAATGGAATGGAAAGGAGTGGAATGGAATGGAATGGAATGGAATGGAATGGAATGGAATGGAATGGAATGGAAAGGAGTGGAATGGAATGGAATGGAATGGAATGGAATGGAATGGAATGGAATGGAAAGGAGTGGAATGGAATGGAATGGAGTGGAATGGAATGTAATGGAATGGAATGCAATGATCAACCCGAGCAGAACGGAATGGAATGAAATGGAATGGAATGCAATGGAATGGAATAGAATGGAGTAAACCCAAGTAGAACGGAACGGAACGGAGCTTAACGGAACTGAATGGAATCAACCCGAGTAGAACGGAATGGAATGGAATGGAATGGAATGGAATCGAATGGAATGGAAAGGAATGCAATGGAATGGAATGGAATGGAATGGAATGGAATGGAATGGAATGGAATGGAATGGAATGGAATGGAATGGAAAGATCAACCCGAGCAGAACGGAATGGAATGGAAAGGAATGGAATGGAATGGAATGGAATGGAATGGAATGGAATGGAATGGAATGGAATGCAATGGAATGGAATAGAATGGAGTAAACCCGAGTAGAACGGAACGGAATGGAATGGAATGGAATGGAATAGAATGGAATGGAATGGAATGGAATGGAATGGAATGGAATGGAATGATCAACCGGAGCAGAACGGAACGGAATGGAATGGAATGGAATGGAATGGAATGGAATGATCAACCCAAGCAAAACGGAATGGAATGGATTGGAATGGAATGGAATGGAATGGAATGGAATGGAATAGAATGGAATCAACCAGAGTAGAACGGAACGGAACGGAACAGAATGGAACGGAACAGAATGCAATGGAATGGAATGGAATCAACCCGAGTAGAATAGAATGGAATGGAATGGAATGGAATGGATTGGAATGGAATGGAATGGAATCGAATGGAATCGAATGGAATGGAATGGAATGGAATAGAATGGAATCAACCCGAGTAGAACGGAATGGAATGGAATGGAATGGAATGGAATGGAATGGAATGGAATGGAACGGAACGGAACAGAATGGAACGGAACGGAATGGAACGAACCCGAGTAGAACGGAATGGAATGGAATGGAATTGAATGGAATGGAATCGAATCAAATCGAATGGAATCGAATGGAATGGAATGGAATAGAATGGAATCAACTGAGTAGAATGGAATGGAATGGAATGGAATGGAATGGAATGGAATGGAATTGAATGGAATTGAATGGAATGGGATGGAATTGAATAGAATGGAATCAACCCGAGTAGAACGGAATGGAATGGTATGGAGTGGAATGGAAAGGAATGGAATGGAATGGAATGAACCCGAGTAGAACGGAATTGGATGGATTGGAATGGAATGGAATGTAATGGAATGGAAAGGAAAGATCAACCCGAGTAGAATGGAACGGAATGGAATGGAATGGAATGGAATGGAATGGAATGGAATGGAATGGAATGATTAACCCGAATAGAACGGAATGGAATCGAATGGAATGGAATGGAGTAGAATGGAATCAACTCGAGTAGAACGGAATGGAATGGAATAGAATGGAACGGAACGGAACGGAACGGAACGGAATGGAATGAACTCAAGTAGAACGGAAT
This sequence comes from Gorilla gorilla gorilla, assembly GCF_029281585.2. Taxonomy (NCBI): domain Eukaryota; kingdom Metazoa; phylum Chordata; class Mammalia; order Primates; family Hominidae; genus Gorilla; species Gorilla gorilla. The sequence continues at coordinate 57,480,178 of NC_073239.2, read as the reverse complement.
GGAATGGAATGGAGTGGAATGGAATGGAATGGAAAGGAGTGGAATGGAATGGAATGGAATGGAATGGAATGGAATGGAATGGAAAGGAGTGGAATGGAATGTAATGTAATGTAATGGAATGGAATGGAATGGAAAGGAGTGGAATGGAATGGAATGGAATGGAGTGGAATGGAATGGAATAGAATGGAATGGAATGGAATGGAATGGAATGATCAACCCGAGCAGAACGGAATGGAATGGAATGGAATGGAATGGAATGGAATGGAATGGAATGGAATGGAATGGAATGCAATGGAATGGAATAGAATGGAGTAAACCCAAGTAGAACGGAACGGAACGGAGCGGAACGGAACGGAATGGAATCAACCCGAGTAGAACGGAATGGAATGGAATGGAATGGAATGGAATGGAATGGAATGGAATGGAATGGAATGGAATGGAATGGAATGGAATGATCATCCCGAGCACAACAGAATGGAATGGAATAGAATGGAATGGAATGGAATGGAATGTAGAGAATGGAATGGAATGGAATAGAATGGAGTAAACCCGAGTAGAACGGAACGGAACGGAGCGGAACGGAACGGAATGGAATCAACCCAAGTAGAACAGAATGGAATGGAATGGAATGGAATGGAATGGAATGGAATGGAATGGAATGGAATGGAATGGAATGGAATCAACCCGAGTAGAACGGAACGGAACGGAACGGAACGGAACGGAATGGAATCAACCCGAGTAGAACGGAATGGAATGGAATGGAATGGAATGGAATGCAATGGAATGGAATGGAATGGAATGGAATTCAATGGAATAGAATCGAATGGAATGGAATGGAATAGAATCAACACGAGTAGAACGGAATGGAAAGGAATGGAATGGAACGGAACGGAATGGAACAGAACGGAATGGAATGGAATGAACCCGAGTAGAACGGAATGGAATGGAAAGGAATGGAATGGAATGGAATGGAGTGGAATGGATTGGAATGGAATTGAATAGAATGGAATCAACCCGAGTAGAACGGAATGGAATGGAATGGAATGGAATGGAATGGAATGGAATGGAATGGATTGATCAAACCGAGGAGAACGGAACGGAATAGAATGGAATGGAATGGAATGGAATGTAGTGGAATGGAATGGAATGGAAAGGAGTGGAATGGAATGGAATGGAATGGAATGGAATGGAAAGGAGTGGAATGGAATGGAATGGAAAGGAATGGAATGGAATGGAAAGGAGTGGAATGGAATGGAATGGAATGGAATGGAATGGAATGGAATGGAATGGAATGGAATGGAATGGAATGGAAAGATCAACCCGAGCAGAACGGAATGGAATGGAATGGAATGGAATCGAATGGAATGGAAAGGAATGGAATCGAATGCAATGGAATGGAATGGAATGGAATGGAATGGAATGGAACGGAATCAACCCGAGTAGAACGGAATGGAATTGAATGGATTGGAATGGAATGGAATGGAATGGAATGGAATGGAATGGAATGGAATGGAATGGAATGGAATGGAATGGAAAGATCAACCCGAGCAGAACGGAATGGAATGGAATGGAATGGAATCGAATGGAATGGAAAGGAATGGAATCGAATGCAATGGAATGGAATGGAATGGAATGGAATGGAATGGAACGGAATCAACCCGAGTAGAACGGAATGGAATTGAATGGATTGGAATGGAATGGAATGGAATGGAATGGAATCGAATCGAATGGAATGGAATGGAATGGAATGGAATGGAATGGAATGGAATGGAATGGAACGGAATGGAATCAACCCGAGTAGAACGGAATGGAATGGAATGGAATGGAATGGAATGGAATGGAATGGAATGGAATCAACCCGAGTAGAACGGAACGGAACGGAACGGAACGGAACGGAATGGAATCAACCCGAGTAGAACGGAATGGAATGGAATGGAATGGAATGGAATGGAATGGAATGGAATGGAATGGAATGGAATGGAATTCAATGGAATAGAATGGAATGGAATGGAATGGAATAGAATCAACACGAGTAGAACGGAATGGAATGGAATGGAATGGAACGGAACGGAATGGAACAGAACGGAATGGAATGGAATGAAACCGAGTAGAACGGAATGGAATGGAAAGGAATGGAATTGAATGGAATGGAGCGGAATGGATTGGAATGGAATTGAATAGAATGGAATCAACCCGAGTAGAACAGAATGGAATGGAATGGAATGGAATGGAATGGAATGGAATGGAATGGAATGGATTGATCAACCCGAGCAGAACGGAACGGAATAGAATGGAATGGAATGGAATGGAATGGAGTGGAATGGAATTGAATGGAAAGGAGTGGAATGGAAAGGAGTGGAATGGAATGGAATGGAATGGAATGGAATGGAAAGGAGTGGAATGGAATGGAATGGAATGGAATGGAATGGAATGGAATGGAAAGGAGTGGAATGGAATGGAATGGAATGGAATGGAATGGAATGGAATGGAATGATCAACCCGAGCAGAACGGAATGGAATGGAATGGAATGGAATGGAATGGAATGGAATGCAATGGAATGGAATAGAATGGAGTAAACCCAAGTAGAACGGAACGGAACGGAGCGGAACGGAACGGAATGGAATCAACCCGAGTAGAACGGAATGGAATGGAATGGAATGGAATGGAATCGAATGGAATGGAAAGGAATGGAATGGAATGGAATGGAATGGAATGGAATGGAATGGAATGGAATGGAAAGATCAACCCGAGCAGAACGGAATGGAATGGAATGGAATGGAATGGAATGGAATGGAATGGAATGGAATGGAATGGAAAGATCAACCCGAGCAGAACGGAATGGAATGGAATGGAATGGAATGGAATGGAATGGAATGGAATGGAATGGAATGCAATGGAATGGAATAGAACGGAGTAAACCCGAGTAGAACGGAACGGAACGGAGCGGAACAAAACGGAATGGAATCAACCCGAGTAGAACGGAATGGAATGGAATGGAATGGAATGGAATGGAATGGAATGGAATGGAATGGAATGATCAACCCGAGCAGAACAGAACGGAATGGAATGGAATGGAATGGAATGGAATGGAATGATCAAACCAAGTAAAACGGAATGGAATGGAATGGAATGGAATGGAATGGAATCAACCCGAGTAGAATGTAATGGATTGGAATGGAATGGAATGGAATGGAATGCAATGCAATGGAATCGAATGGAATCGAATGCAATGGAATGGAATGGAATGGAAAGGAATGGAATGGAATGGAACGGAATCTACCCGAGTAGAACGGAATGGAATGGAATGGAATGGAATGGAATGGAATGGAATGGAATGGAATGGAATTAAATGGAAAAGAATAGAATGGAATGGAATGGAATGGAAAGGAATGGAATGGAATGGAATCGAATGGAATGGAATGGAATGGAATAGAATGGAATGGAATGGAATGGAATGGAAAGGAATGGAATGGAATGGAATGAACCCGAGTAGAATGGAATGGAATGGAATGGAATTGAATGGAATGGAATGGAATGGAATGGAATGGAATCCAATGGAATGGAATGGAATGGAATGGAATGGAATGGAATGGAATGGAATGGAATGGAATGGAATGGAATCGAATGGAATGGAATGGAATCAACCCGAGTAGAATGGAATGGATTGGAATGGAATGGAATGGAATGGAATGGAATGGAATTCAATGGAATAGAATGAAATAGAATGGAATGGAATGGAATGGAATGGAATCGAATGGAATCGAATGGAATCGAATGGAATGGAGTGGAATAGAATGGAATCAACCCGAGTAGAATTGAATGGAATGGAACGGAACGGAAAGGAACGGAAAGGAACGGAACGGAACGGAACGGAATGGAATGGAGTGAAATGGAATGGAATCGAATGGAATCGAATGGAACCGAATGGAATGGAAAGGAAGGGAATGGAATGGAATGGAATGGAATGGAAAGGAATGGAATGGAATCAACCCGAGTAGAATGGAATGGATTGGAATGGAATGGAATGGAATGGATTGGAATGGAATGGAATGGAATGGAATGGAATTCAATAGAATAGAATGGAATGGAATGGAATGGAATGGAATGGAATGGAATGGAATCAACCTGAGTAGAACGGAATGGAATGGAATGGAATGGAATGGAATGGAATGGAATGGAATGGAATGGAATGGAATTAAATGGAATAGAATGGAATGGAATGGAATGGAATAGAATGGAACGGAATGGAATGGAATGGAATGGAATTCAATGGAATGGAATGGAATGGAATGGAAGGGAAACAACCCGAGTAGAACGGAAAGGAATGGAATGGAATGGAATGGAATGGAATGGAATGGAATGGAATGGAATGGAATGGAATGGAATGGAATGGAGTGGAATGGAATGGAATGGAATGGAATGGAATGGAAAGGAATCAACCCGAGTAGAATGGAATGGATTGGAATGGAATGGAATGGAATGGAGTGGAATGGAATGGAATGGAATCGAATGGAATGGAAAGGAATGGAATGGACCCGAGTAGAACGGAATGGAATGGAATGGAATGGAATGGAATGGAATGAACCCGAGTAGAACGGAATGGAGTGGAATGGAATGGAATGGAATGGAATGGAATGGAATGGAATGGAATGGAATGGAATGGAATCAACCCGAGTAGAACTGAATGGAATGGAACGGAACGGAATGGAACGGAACGGAACGGAACGGAATGGAATGGAGTGAAATGGAATGGAATCGAATGGAATCGAATGGAACCGAATGGAATGGAAAGGAAGAGAATGGAATGGAATGGAATGGAATGGAATGGAATCAACCCGAGTAGAATGGAATGGATTGCAATGGAATGGAATGGAATGGAATGGAATGGAATTCAATAGAATAGAATGGAATGGAATGGAATGGAATGGAATGGAATGGAATGGAATGGAATCGAATGGAATCGAATGGAATCGAATGGAATCGAATGGAATGGAGTGGAATAGAATGGATTCAACCCGAATAGAATGGAATGGAACGGAACGGAACGGAACGGAACGGAATGGAATGGAGTGAAATGGAATGGAATCCAATGGAATCGAATGGAACCGAATGGAATGTAATTTAAGGGAATGGAATGGAATGGAATAGAATGGAATGGAATGGAATCAACCCGAGTAGAATGGAATGGATTGGAATGGAATGGAATGGAATGGAATGGAATGGAATGGAATGGAATGGAATGCAATCGAATGGAATCGAATGGAATTGAATGGAATGGAATGGAATGGAATGGAATGGAATCAACCCGAGTAGAACGGAATGGAATGGAATGGAATGGAATGGAATGGAATGGAATCGAATTGAATCGAATGGAATGGAACGGAATGGAATGGAAAGGAATGGAATGGAATGGAATGGAATCGAATGGAATGGAATGGAATCAACCCGAGTAGAATGGAATGGATTGGAATGGAATGGAATGGAATGGAATGGAATTCAATGGAATAGAATGGAATGGAATGGAATGGAATGGAATTAAATGGAATGGAATGGAATGGTATCGAATGGAATCGAATTGAATCGAATGGAATGGAGTGGAATGGAATGGAATCAACCCGAGAAGAACGGAATGGAATGGAATGGAATGGAACGGAACGGAATGGAACCGAACGGAATGGAATGGAATGAACACGAGTAGAACGGAATGGAATGGAATGGAATGGAATGGAGCGGAAAGGATTGGAATGGAATTGAATAGAATGGAATCAACCCGAGTAGAACGGAATGCAATGGAATGGAATGGAATGGAATGGAATGGAATGGAATGGAATGGAATGATCAACCCGAGCAGAACGGAACGGAATAGAATGGAATGGAATGGAATGGAATGGAGTGGTATGGAATGGAATGGAAAGGAGTGGAATGGAATGGAATGGAATGGAATGGAATGGAATGGAATGGTATGGAATAGAATGGAGAGGAGTGGAATGGAATGGAATGGAATGGAATGGAATGGAATGGAAAGGAGTGGAATGGAATGGAATGGAATGGAATGGAATGGAATGGAATGGAATGGAATGGAAAGGAGTGGAATGGAATGGAATGGAATGGAGTGGAATGGAATGGAATAGAATGGAATGGAATGGAATGGAATGGAATGATCAACCCGAGCAGAACGGAATGGAATGGAATGGAATGGAATGGAATGGAATGGAATGGAATGGAATGGAATGCAAAGGAATGGAATAGAATGGAGTAAACCCAAGTAGAACGGAACGGAACGGAGCGGAACGGAACGGAATGGAATCAACCCGAGTAGAACGGAGTGGAATGGAATGGAATGGAATGGAATGGAATGGAATGGAATGAAATGGAATGGAAAGGAATGGAATGGAATGGAATGGAATGGAATGGAATGGAATGGAATGGAATGGAATGATCAACCCGAGCACAACAGAATGGAATGGAATGGAATGGAATGGAATTGAATGGAATGGAATGGAAAGAATGGAATGGAATGGAATAGAATGGAGTAAACCCGAGTAGAACGGAACGGAACGGAGAGGAACGGAACGGAATGGAATCAACCCGAGTAGAACGGAATGGAATGGAATGGAATGGAATGGAATGGAATGGAATGGAATGGAATGGAATGGAATCAACCAGAGTAGAACGGAACGGAACGGAACGGAACGGAACGGAATGGAATCAACCCGAGTAGAACGGAATGGAATGGAATGGAATGGAATGGAATGGAATGGAATGGAATGGAATTCAATGGAATAGAATGGAATGAATGGAATGGAATGGAAAGGAGTGGAATGGAATGGAATGGAATGGAATGGAATGGAATGGAATGATCAAACCAAGTAAAACGGAATGGAATGGAATGGAATGGAATGGAATGGAATCAACCCGAGTAGAATGTAATGGATTGGAATGGAATGGAATGGAATGGAATGCAATGCAATGGAATCGAATGTAATCGAATGCAATGGAATGGAATGGAATGGAAAGGAATGGAATGGAATGGAACGGAATCTACCCGAGTAGAATGGAATGGAATGGAATGGAATGGAATGGAATGGAATGGAATGGAATGGAATTAAATGGAATAGAATAGAATGGAATGGAATGGAATGGAAAGGAATGGAATGGAATGGAATCGAATGGAATGGAATGGAATGGAATAGAATGGAATGGAATGGAATGGAATGGAAAGGAATGGAATGGAATGGAATGAACCCGAGTAGAATGGAATGGAATGGAATGGAATTGAATGGAATGGAATGGAATGGAATGGAATGGAATCCAATGGAATGGAATGGAATGGAATGGAATGGAATGGAATGGAATGGAATGGAATGGAATGGAATCGAATGGAATGGAATGGAATCAACCCGAGTAGAATGGAATGGATTGGAATGGAATGGAATGGAATGGAATGGAATGGAATTCAATGGAATAGGATGAAATAGAATGGAATGGAATGGAATGGAATGGAATCGAATGGAATCGAATGGAATCGAATGGAATGGAGTGGAATAGAATGGAATCAACCCGAGTAGAACGGAATGGAATGGAACGGAACGGAAAGGAACGGAAAGGAACGGAACGGAACGGAACGGAATGGAATGGAGTGAAATGGAATGGAATCGAATGGAATCGAATGGAACCGAATGGAATGGAAAGGAAGGGAATGGAATGGAATGGAATGGAATGGAAAGGAATGGAATGGAATCAACCCGAGTAGAATGGAATGGATTGGAATGGAATGGAATGGAATGGATTGGAATGGAATGGAATGGAATGGAATGGAATTCAATAGAATAGAATGGAATGGAATGGAATGGAATGGAATGGAATGGAATGGAATGGAATCAACCTGAGTAGAACGGAATGGAATGGAATGGAATGGAATGGAATGGAATGGAATGGAATGGAATGGAATGGAATTAAATGGAATAGAATGGAATGGAATGGAATGGAATAGAATGGAACGGAATGGAATGGAATGGAATGGAATTCAATGGAATGGAATGGAATGGAATGGAATAGAATGGAATGGAATGGAATGGAATGGAAGGGAAACAACCCGAGTAGAACGGAAAGGAATGGAATGGAATGGAATGGAATGGAATGGAATGGAATGGAATGGAATGGAATGGAGTGGAATGGAATGGAATGGAATGGAATGGAATGGAAAGGAATCAACCCGAGTAGAATGGAATGGATTGGAATGGAATGGAATGGAATGGAGTGGAATGGAATGGAATGGAATCGAATGGAATGGAAAGGAATGGAATGGACCCGAGTAGAACGGAATGGAATGGAATGGAATGGAATGGAATGGAATGGAATGGAATGGAATGGAATGAACCCGAGTAGAACGGAATGGAGTGGAATGGAATGGAATGGAATGGAATGGAATGGAATGGAATGGAATGGAATGGAATGGAATCAACCCGAGTAGAACTGAATGGAATGGAACGGAACGGAATGGAACGGAACGGAACGGAACGGAACGGAATGGAATGGAGTGAAATGGAATGGAATCGAATGGAATCGAATGGAACCGAATGGAATGGAAAGGAAGAGAATGGAATGGAATGGAATGGAATGGAATGGAATCAACCCGAGTAGAATGGAATGGATTGCAATGGAATGGAATGGAATGGAATGGAATGGAATGGAATGGAATGCAATCGAATGGAATCGAATGGAATTGAATGGAATGGAATGGAATGGAATGGAATGGAATGGAATCAACCCGAGTAGAACGGAATGGAATGGAATGGAATGGAATGGAATGGAATGGAATCGAATCGAATCGAATGGAATGGAACGGAATGGAATGGAAAGGAATGGAATGGAATGGAATGGAATCGAATTGAATGGAATGGAATCAACCCGAGTAGAATGGAATGGATTGGAATGGAATGGAATGGAATGGAATGGAATGGAATTCAAAGGAATAGAATGGAATGGAATGGAATGGAATGGAATTAAATGGAATGGAATGGAATGGTATCGAATGGAATCGAATTGAATCGAATGGAATGGAGTGGAATGGAATGGAATCAACCCGAGAAGAACGGAATGGAATGGAATGGAATGGAACGGAACGGAATGGAACCGAACGGAATGGAATGGAATGAACACGAGTAGAACGGAATGGAATGGAATGGAATGGAATGGAGCGGAAAGGATTGGAATGGAATTGAATAGAATGGAATCAACCCGAGTAGAACGGAATGCAATGGAATGGAATGGAATGGAATGGAATGGAATGGAATGGAATGGAATGATAAACCCGAGCAGAACGGAACGGAATAGAATGGAATGGAATGGAATGGAATGGAGTGGTATGGAATGGAATGGAAAGGAGTGGAATGGCATGGAATGGAATGGAATGGAATGGAATGGAATGGTATGGAATGGAATGGAGAGGAGTGGAATGGAATGGAATGGAATGGAATGGAATGGAATGGAAAGGAGTGGAATGGAATGGAATGGAATGGAATGGAATGGAATGGAATGGAATGGAATGGAAAGGAGTGGAATGGAATGGAATGGAATGGAGTGGAATGGAATGGAATAGAATGGAATGGAATGGAATGGAATGGAATGATCAACCCGAGCAGAACGGAATGGAATGGAATGGAATGGAATGGAATGGAATGGAATGGAATGGAATGGAATGGAATGCAATGGAATGGAATAGAATGGAGTAAACCCAAGTAGAACGGAACGGAACGGAGCGGAACGGAACGGAATGGAATCAACCCGAGTAGAACGGAGTGGAATGGAATGGAATGGAATGGAATGGAATGGAATGGAATGAAATGGAATGGAAAGGAATGGAATGGAATGGAATGGAATGGAATGGAATGGAATGGAATGGAATGATCAACCCGAGCACAACAGAATGGAATGGAATGGAATGGAATGGAATTGAATGGAATGGAATGGAAAGAATGGAATGGAATGGAATAGAATGGAGTAAACCCGAGTAGAACGGAACGGAACGGAGAGGAACGGAACGGAATGGAATCAACCCGAGTAGAACGGAATGGAATGGAATGGAATGGAATGGAATGGAATGGAATGGAATCAACCAGAGTAGAACGGAACGGAACGGAACGGAACGGAACGGAATGGAATCAACCCGAGTAGAACGGAATGGAATGGAATGGAATGGAATGGAATGGAATGGAATGGAATGGAATGGAATGGAATTCAATGGAATGAATGGAATGGAATGGAAAGGAGTGGAATGGAATGGAATGGAATGGAATGGAATGGAATGGAATGGAAAGGAGTGGAATGGAATGGAATGGAATGGAATGGAATGGAATGGAAAGGAGTGGAATGGAATGGAATGGAGTGGAATGGAATGGAATGGAATGGAATGCAATGATCAACCCGAGCAGAACGGAATGGAATGGAATGGAATGGAATGCAATGGAATGGAATGGAATAGAATGGAGTAAACCCAAGTAGAACGGAACGGAACGGAGCTTAACGGAACTGAATGGAATCAACCCGAGTAGAACGGAATGGAATGGAATGGAATGGAATGGAATCGAATGGAATGGAAAGGAATGGAATGGAATGGAATGGAAAGGAATGGAATGGAATGGAATGGAATGGAATGGAATGGAATGGAAAGATCAACCCGAGCAGAACGGAATGGAATGGAAAGGAATGGAATGGAATGGAATGGAATGGAATGGAATGGAATGGAATGGAATGGAATGGAATGCAATGGAATGGAATAGAATGGAGTAAACCCGAGTAGAACGGAACGGAATGGAATGGAATGGAATGTAATGGAATGGAATGGAATGGAATGGAATGGAATGGAATGGAATGGAATGGAATGATCAACCGGAGCAGAACGGAACGGAATGGAATGGAATGGAATGGAATGGAATGGAATGATCAACCCAAGCAAAACGGAATGGAATGGAATGGAATGGAATGGAATGGAATGGAATGGAATAGAATGGAATCAACCAGAGTAGAACGGAACGGAACGGAACAGAATGGAACGGAACAGAATGCAATGGAATGGAATGGAATCAACCCGAGTAGAATAGAATGGAATGGAATGGAATGGAATGGATTGGAATGGAATGGAATGGAATCGAATGGAATCGAATGGAATGGAATGGAATGGAATGGAATAGAATGGAATCAACCCGAGTAGAACGGAATGGAATGGAATGGAATGGAATGGAATGGAATGGAATGGAACGGAACGGAACAGAATGGAACGGAACGGAATGGAACGAACCCGAGTAGAACGGAATGGAATGGAATGGAATTGAATGGAATGGAATCGAATCAAATCGAATGGAATCGAATGGAATGGAATGGAATAGAATGGAATCAACCGAGTAGAAAGGAATGGAATGGAATGGAATGGAATGGAATGGAATGGAATTGAATGGAATTGAATGGAATGGGATGGAATTGAATAGAATGGAATCAACCCGAGTAGAACGGAATGGAATGGTATGGAGTGGAATGGAAAGGAATGGAATGGAATGGAATGAACCCGAGTAGAACGGAATTGGATGGATTGGAATGGAATGGAATGGAATGGAATGGAAAGGAAAGATCAACCCGAGTAGAATGGAACGGAATGGAATGGAATGGAATGGAATGGAATGGAATGGAATGGAATGGAATGGAATGGAATGGAATGGAATGGAAAGGAGTGGAATGGAATGGAATGTAATGTAATGGAATGGAATGGAATGGAAAGGAGTGGAATGGAATGGAATGGAATGGAGCGGAATGGAATGGAATAGAATGGAATGGAATGGAATGGAATGGAATGATCAACCCGAGCAGAACGGAATGGAATGGAATGGAATGGAATGGAATGGAATGGAATGGAATGGAATGGAATGGAATGCAATGGAATGGAATAGAATGGAGTAAACCCAAGTAGAACGGAACGGAACGGAGCGGAACGGAACGGAATGGAATCAACCCGAGTAGAACGGAATGGAATGGAATGGAATGGAATGGAAAGGAATGGAATGGAATGGAATGGAATGGAATGGAATGGAATGGAATGGAATGGAATGGAATGGAATGATCAACCCGAGCACAACAGAATGGAATGGAATAGAATGGAATGGAATGGAATGGAATGTAGAGAATGGAATGGAATGGAATAGAATGGAGTAAACCCGAGTAGAACGGAACGGAACGGAGCGGAACGGAACGGAATGGAATCAACCCGTGTAGAACAGAATGGAATGGAATGGAATGGAATGGAATGGAATGGAATGGAATGGAATGGAATGGAATGGAATGGAATCAACCCGAGTAGAACGGAACGGAACGGAACGGAACGGAACGGAATGGAATCAACCCGAGTAGAACGGAATGGAATGGAATGGAATGGAATGGAATGCAATGGAATGGAATGGAATGGAATGGAATTCAATGGAATAGAATCGAATGGAATGGAATGGAATAGAATCAACACGAGTAGAACGGAATGGAATGGAATGGAATGGAACGGAACGGAATGGAACAGAACGGAATGGAATGGAATGAACCCGAGTAGAACGGAATGGAATGGAAAGGAATGGAATGGAATGGAATGGAGTGGAATGGATTGGAATGGAATTGAATAGAATGGAATCAACCCGAGTAGAACGGAATGGAATGGAATGGAATGGAATGGAATGGAATGGAATGGAATGGATTGATCAAACCGAGGAGAACGGAACGGAATAGAATGGAATGGAATGGAATGGAATGTAGTGGAATGGAATGGAATGGAAAGGAGTGGAATGGAATGGAATGGAATGGAATGGCATGGAAAGGAGTGGAATGGAATGGAATGGAAAGGAATGGAAAGGAGTGGAATGGAATGGAATGGAATGGAATGGAATGGAATGGAAAGGAGTGGAATGGAATGGAATGGAATGGAATGGAATGGAAAGGAGTGGAATGGAATGGAATGGAATGGAATGGAATGGAATGGAATGGAATGGAAAGGAGTGGAATGGAATGGAATGGAATGGAATGGAATGGAATGGAATGGAATGGAATGGAATGGAATGGAATGGAATGGAAAGATCAACCCGAGCAGAACGGAATGGAATGGAATGGAATGGAATCGAATGGAATGGAAAGGAATGGAATCGAATGCAATGGAATGGAATGGAATGGAATGGAATGGAATGGAACGGAATCAACCCGAGTAGAACGGAATGGAATTGAATGGATTGGAATGGAATGGAATGGAATGGAATGGAATCGAATGGAATGGAATGGAATGGAATGGAATGGAATGGAATGGAATGGAATGGAATGGAATGGAATGGAATCAACCCGAGTAGAACGGAATGGAATGGAATGGAATGGAATGGAATGGAATGGAATGGAATGGAATGGAATGGAATGGAATCAACCCGAGTAGAACGGAACGGAACGGAACGGTACGGAACGGAATGGAATCAACCCGAGTAGAACGGAATGGAATGGAATGGAATGGAATGGAATGGAATGGAATGGAATGGAATGGAATGGAATGGAATGGAATTCAATGGAATAGAATGGAATGGAATGGAATGGAATAGAATCAACACGAGTAGAACGGAATGGAATGGAATGGAATGGAACGGAACGGAATGGAACAGAACGGAATGGAATGGAATGAAACCGAGTAGAACGGAATGGAATGGAAAGGAATGGAATTGAATGGAATGGAGCGGAATGGATTGGAATGGAATTGAATAGAATGGAATCAACCCGAGTAGAACAGAATGGAATGGAATGGAATGGAATGGAATGGAATGGAATGGATTGATCAACCCGAGCAGAACGGAACGGAATAGAATGGAATGGAATGGAATGGAATGGAGTGGAATGGAATGGAATGGAAAGGAGTGGAATGGAATGGAATGGAATGGAATGGACTGGAAAGGAGTGGAATGGAATGGAATGGAATGGAATGGAATGGAAAGGAGTGGAATGGAATGGAATGGAATGGAATGGAATGGAATGGAATGGAATGGAATGGAATGGAATGGAATGGAATGATCAACCCGAGCAGAACGGAATGGAATGGAATGTAATGGAATGGAATGGAATGGAATGCAATGGAATGGAATAGAATGGAGTAAACCCAAGTAGAACGGAACGGAACGGAGCGGAACGGAACGGAATGGAATCAACCCGAGTAGAACGGAATGGAATGGAATGGAATGGAATGGAATCGAATGGAATGGAAAGGAATGGAATGGAATGGAATGGAATGGAATGGAATGGAATGGAAAGATCAACCCGAGCAGAACGGAATGGAATGGAATGGAATGGAATGGAATGGAATGGAATGGAATGGAATGGAAAGATCAACCCGAGCAGAACGGAATGGAATGGAATGGAATGGAATGGAATGGAATGGAATGGAATGGAATGCAATGGAATGGAATAGAATGGAGTAAACCCGAGTAGAACGGAACGGAACGGAGCGGAACAGAACGGAATGGAATCAACCCGAGTAGAACGGAATGGAATGGAATGGAATGGAATGGAATGGAATGGAATGGAATGGAATGGAATGGAATGGAATGGAATGGAATGATCAACCCGAGCAGAACGGAACGGAATGGAATGGAATGGAATGGAATGGAATGGAATGGAATGATCAAACCAAGTAAAACGGAATGGAATGGAATGGAATGGAATGGAATGGAATGGAATGGAATGGAATCAACCCGAGTAGAATGTAATGGATTGGAATGGAATGGAATGGAATGGAATGCAATGCAATGGAATCGAATGGAATCGAATGCAATGGAATGGAATGGAATGGAAAGGAATGGAATGGAATGGAACAGAATCTACCCGAGTAGAACGGAATGGAATGGAATGGAATGGAATGGAATGGAATGGAATGGAATGGAATGGAATGGAATGGAATTAAATGGAATAGAATAGAATGGAATGGAGTGGAATGGAAAGGAATGGAATGGAATGGAATCGAATGGAATGGAATGGAATGGAATAGAATGGAATGGAATGGAATGGAATGGAAAGGAATGGAATGGAATGGAATGAACCCGAGTAGAACGGAATGGAATGGAATGGAATTGAATGGAATGGAATGGAATGGAATGGAAAGGAATCCAGTGGAATGGAATGGAATGGAATGGAATGGAATGGAATGGAATGGAATGGAATGGAATGGAATCGAATGGAATGGAATGGAATCAACCCGAGTAGAATGGAATGGATTGGAATGGAATGGAATGGAATGGAATGGAATGGAATTCAATGGAATAGAATGAAATAGAATGGAATGGAATGGAATGGAATGGAATCGAATGGAATCGAATGGAATCGAATGGAATGGAGTGGAATAGAATGGAATCAACCCGAGTAGAACGGAATGGAATGGAACGGAACGGAAAGGAACGGAAAGGAACGGAACGGAACGGAACGGAATGGAATGGAGTGAAATGGAATGGAATCGAATGGAATCGAATGGAACTGAATGGAATGGAAAGGAAGGGAATGGAATGGAATGGAATGGAATGGAATGGAAAGGAATGGAATGGAATCAACCCGAGTAGAATGGAATGGATTGGAATGGAATGGAATGGAATGGATTGGAATGGAATGGAATGGAATGGAATGGAATTCAATAGAATAGAATGGAATGGAATGGAATGGAATGGAATGGAATGGAATGGAATGGAATCAACCTGAGTAGAACGGAATGGAATGGAATGGAATGGAATGGAATGGAATGGAATGGAATGGAATGGAATGGAATGGAATTAAATGGAATAGAATGGAATGGAATGGAATGGAATAGAATGGAACGGAATGGAATGGAATGGAATGGAATTCAATGGAATGGAATGGAATGGAAAGAAATGGAATGGAATGGAATGGAATGGAATGGAAGGGAAACAACCCGAGTAGAACGGAAAGGAATGGAATGGAATGGAATGGAATGGAATGGAATGGAATGGAATGGAATGGAATGGAATGGAGTGGAATGGAATGGAATGGAATGGAATGGAATGGAAAGGAATCAACCCGAGTAGAATGGAATGGATTGGAATGGAATGGAATGGAATGGAGTGGAATGGAATGGAATGGAATCGAATGGAATGGAAAGGAATGGAATGGACCCGAGTAGAACGGAATGGAATGGAATGGAATGGAATGGAATGGAATGGAATGGAATGGAATGGAATGGAATGGAATGAACCCGAGTAGAACGGAATGGAGTGGAATGGAATGGAATGGAATGGAATGGAATGGAATGGAATGGAATGGAATCAACCCGAGTAGAACTGAATGGAATGCAACGGAACGGAATGGAACGGAACGGAATGGAACAGAACGGAATGGAATGGAGTGAAATGGAATGGAATCGAATGGAATCGAATGGAACCGAATGGAATGGAAAGGAAGAGAATGGAATGGAATGGAATGGAATGGAATGGAATCAACCCGAGTAGAATGGAATGGATTGCAATGGAATGGAATGGAATGGAATTCAATGGAATTCAATAGAATAGAATGGAATGGAATGGAATGGAATGGAATGGAATGGAATGGAATCGAATGGAATCGAATGGAATCGAATGGAATCGAATGGAATGGAGTGGAATAGAATGGAATCAACCCGAATAGAATGGAATGGAACGGAACGGAACGGAACGGAACGGAATGGAATGGAGTGAAATGGAATGGAATCCAATGGAATCGAATGGAACCGAATGGAATGTAATTTAAGGGAATGGAATGGAATGGAATAGAATGGAATGGAATGGAATCAACCCGAGTAGAATGGAATGGATTGGAATGGAATGGAATGGAATGGAATGGAATGGAATGGAATGGAATGCAATCGAATGGAATCGAATGGAATTGAATGGAATGGAATGGAATGGAATGGAATGGAATCAACCCGAGTAGAACGGAATGGAATGGAATGGAATGGAATGGAATGGAATGGAATCGAATCGAATCGAATGGAATGGAACGGAATGGAATGGAAAGGAATGGAATGGAATGGAATGGAATCGAATGGAATGGAATGGAATCAACCCGAGTAGAATGGAATGGATTGGAATGGAATGGAATGGAATGGAATGGAATTCAATGGAATAGAATGGAATGGAATGGAATGGAATGGAATGGAATGGAATGGAATGGAATGGTATCGAATGGAATCGAATAGAATCGAATGGAATGGAGTGGAATGGAATGGAATCAACCCGAGTAGAACGGAATGGAATGGAACGGAACAGAATGGAACGGAACGGAACGGAACGGAACGGAATGGAATGGAGTGAAATGGAATGGAATCGAATGGAATCGAATGGAACCGAATGGAATGGAAAGGAAGAGAATGGAATGGAATGGAATGGAATGGAATGGAATCAACCCGAGTAGAATGGAATGGATTGCAATGGAATGGAATGGAATGGAATGGAATGGAATGGAATGGAATGGAATCAACCCGAGTAGAATGGAATGGATTGGAATGGAATGGAATGGAATGGTATGGAATTCAATAGAATAGAATGGAATGGAATGGAAGGGAATGGAATGGAATGGAATGGAATGGAATGGAATCGAATGGAATCGAATGGAATGGAGTGGAATAGAGTGGAATCAACCCGAAAAGAACGGAACGGAAAGGAACGGAACGGAACGGAACGGAACGGAATGGAATGGAGTGAAATGAAGTGGAATGGAATCTAATCGAATGGAACCGAATGGAACCGAATGGAATGGAATGGAAGGGAATTGAATGGAATGAAATGGAATGGAATGGAATGGAATGGAAGGGAATCAACCCGAGCAGAATGTAATGGATAGGAATGGAATGGAATGGAATGGAATGCAATGGAATCGAATGGAATCGAATGCAATGGAATGGAATGGAATGGAATGGAATGGAATGGAATGGAACGGAATCAACCCGAGTAGAACGGAATGGAATGGAATGGAATGGAATGAACCCGAGTAGAACGGAACGGAATGGAATGGAATGGAATGGAATGGAATGGAATGGATTGGAATGGAATGGAATGGAATGGAATGGAATGGAATGGAATCGAAAGGAATGGAATGGAATGGAATGGAAAGGAATGGAATCGAATGGAATGGAGTGGAATAGAATGGTATCAACCCGAGTAGAACGGAATGGAATGGAACGGAATGGAACGGAACGGAACGGAACAGAACGGAATGGAATGGAATGGTGTGAAATGGAATGGAATCGAATGGAATGGAATGGAATGGAATGGAATGGAATGGAATGGAATGGAATGGAATCAACCCGAGTAGAACGGAATGGAATGGAATGGAATTGAATGGAATGGAATGGAATGGAATGGAATCGAACGAAATCGAATGGAATGGAATGGAAAGGAATGGAATGGAATGGAATGGAATCGAATGGAATGGAATGGAATCAACCCGAGTAGAATGGAATGGATTGGAATGGAATGGAATGGAATGGAATGGCATTCAATGGAATAGAATGGAATGGCATGGAATGGAATGGAATGGAATGGAATGGAATGGAATGGAATCGAATGGAATCGAATTGAATTGAATGGAATGGAGTGGAATAGAATGGAATCAACCCGAGTAGAACGGAATGGAATGGAACGGAACGGAACGGAACGGAACGGAATGGAATGGAGTGAACTGGAATGGAATCAAATGGAATCGAATGGAACCGAATGGAATGGAAAGGAAGGGAATGGAATGGAATGGAAGGGAATGGAATGGAATGGAATGGAATGGAATGGAATGGAATGGAATCAACCCGAGTAGAATGGAATGGAATGGAATGGAATGGAATGGAATGGAATGGAATGGAATGGAATGGAATGGAATGGAATCGAAAGGAATGGAATGGAATGGAATGGAATGGAATGGAATGGAATGGAATGGAATCGAATGGAATGGAGTGGAATAGAATGGAAACAACCCGAGTAGAACGGAATGGAATGGAACGGAATGGAACGGAACGGAACGGAACAGAACGGAATGGAATGGAATGGTGTGAAATGGAATGGAATCGAATGGAATGGAATGGAATGGAATGGAATGGAAGTAAATGGAATGGAATGGAATGGAATGGAATGGAATGGAATGGAATGGAATGGAATGGAATGGAATAGAATGGAGTGGAATGGAATGGAATGGAATGAACCCGAGTAGAACGGAATGGTATGGAATGGAATTGAATGGAAAGGAATGGAATGGAATGGAATGGATTGGAATCGAATGGAATGGAATGGAATGGAATGGAATGGAATGGAATGGAATGGAATGGAATGGAATGGAATGGAATGGAATCAACCCGAGTAGAATGGAATGGATTGGAATGGAATGGAATGGAATTTAATGGAATAGAATGAAATAGAATGGAATGCAATGGAATGGAATGGAATCGAATGGAATCGAATGGAATCAAATGGAATGGAGTGGAATAGAATGGAATCAACCCGAGTAGAACGGAATGGAATGGAACGGAACGGAAAGGAACGGAAAGGAACTGAACGGAACGGAACGGAATGGAATGGAGAGAAATGGAATGGAATAGAATGGAATCGAATGGAACCGAATGGAATGGAAAGGAAGGGAATGGAATGGAATGGAATGGAATGGAATGGAATGCAATGGAATGGAATCAACCCGAGTAGAATGGAATGGATTGGAATGGAATGGAATGGAATGGTATGGAATGGAATCGAATGGAATCGAATGGAATGGAATGGCATGGAATGGAATGGAATGGAATGGAATGGAATGGAATGGAATGGAATGGAATGGAATGGAATGGAATTAAATGGAATAGAATGGAATGGAATGGAATGGAATGGAAAGGAATGGAATGGAATGGAATGGAATGGAATGGAATGGAATGGAATGGAATGGAATGGAATGGAATGGAATCGAATGGAATACAATGGAATGGAATGGAATGGAATGGAATGAACCCGAGTAGAACGGAATGGAATGGAATGGAATGGAATGGAATGGAATGGAATGGAATGGAATGGAATTGAATGGAATCGAATGGAATCGAATGGAATGGAATGGAATGGATTGGAATGGAATGGAATCGAATGGAAAGGAATCGAATGGAATCGAATGGAATCGAATGGAATGGAGTGGAATGGAATGGAATAGAATGGAATGGAATGGAATGGAATGGAATGAACCCGACTAGAACGGAATGGAATGGAAAGGAATTGAATGGAATGGAATGGAATGGAATCAAATGGAATCGAATGGAATGGAATGGAATGGAATGGAATGGAATGGAATCGAATGGAATATAATGGAATTCAATGGAATAGAATGGAATGGAATGGAATGGAATGGAATGGAATGGAATGGAATGGAATCAACCCGAGTAGAACGGAATGGAATGGAATGGAATGGAATGGAATGGAATGGATAGGAATGGAATGGAATGGAATGGAATGGAATTCAATAGAATAGAATGAAAGGGAATGGAATGGAATGGAATGGAATGGAATCGAATGGAATCGAATGGAATCGAATGGAATGGAGTGGAATAGAATGGAATCAACCCGAGTAGAAAGGAATGGAATGGAACGGAATGGAACGGAACGGAACGGAACGGAACGGAACGGAATGGAGTGGAGTGAAATGGAATGGAATCGAATGGAATCGAATTGAACCGAATGGAATGGAATGGAAGGGAATGGAATGGAATGGAATGGAATGGAATGGAATGGAATCAACCCCAGTAGAATGTAATGGATTGGAATGGAATGGAATGGAATGGAATGGAATGGAATGGTATGGAATTCAATGCAATAGAATGAAATGGAATGGAATGGAATGGAATGGAATGGAATCGAATGGAATGGAATGGAATCAAATGGAATCGAATGGAACCGAATGGAATGGAATGGAAGGGAAAGGAATGGAATGGAATGGAATGGAATGGAATGGAATGGAATGGAATCAACCCGAGTAGAATGGAATGGATTGGAATGGAATGGAATGGAATGGAATGGAATGGAATGGAATCAACCCGAGTAGAATGGAATGGATTGGAATGGAATGGAATGGAATGAAATGGAATTCAACGGAATAGAATGAAATGGAATGGAATGGAATGGAATGGAATGGAATGGAATGGAATAGAATGGAATCGAATGGAATCGAATGGAATGGAGTGGAATAGAATGGATTCAACCCGAGTAGAACGTAATGGAATGGAACGGAATGGAACGGAACGGAACGGAACGGAACGGACGGAATGGAATGGAGTGAAATGGAATGGAATCGAATGGAATCGAATGGAACCGAATGGAATGGAATGGAAGGGAATTGAATGGAATGAAATGGAATGGAATGGAATGGAATGGAAGGGAATCAACCCGAGTAGAATGTAATGGATTGGAATGGAATGGAATGGAATGGAATGCAATGGAATCGAATGGAATCGAATGCAATGGAATGGAATGGAATGGAATGGAATGGAATGGAATGGAACGGAATCAACCCGAGTAGAACGGAATGGAATTGAATGGAATGGAATGGAATGGAATGGAATGGAATGGAATGGAATGGAATGGAATTAAATGGAATAGAATGGAATGGAATGGAATGGAATGGAATGGAATGGAATGGAATGGAATGGAATGGAATGGAATGGAATGGAATGGAATGGAATGGAATGGAATTCCATGGAATCGAATGGAATGGAATGGAATGGAATGGAATAGAATGGAATGGAATGGAATGGAATCGAATGGAATGGAATGGAATGGAATGGAATGGAATGGAATGGAATGGAATGGAATGGAATGGAATGGAATGGAATCAACCCGAGTAGAACGGAATGGAATGGAATGGAATGGAATGGAATCGAATCAAATGCAATGGAATGGAATGGAATGGAATGGAATGGAATGGAATGGAATGGAATGGAATGGAATGGAATGGAATGGAATCAACCCGAGTAGAACGGAATGGAATAGAATGGAATGGAATGGAATTCAATGGAATAGAATGCAATGGAATGGAATGGAATGGAATGGAATGAACCCGAGTAGAACGGAATGGAATGGAATGGAATGGAATGGAATGGAATGGAATGGAGTGGAATGGAATGGAATGGAATGGAATCGAAAGGAATGGAATGGAATGGAATGGAATGGAATGGAATGGAATGGAATGGAATGGAATTGAATCGAATGGAATGGAATGGAATGGAATCGAATGGAATCGAATGGAATGGAATGGAATGGAATGGAATGGAATGGAATGGAATGGAATGGAATGGAATGGAATCAACCCGAGTAGAATGGAATGGATTGGAATGGAATGGAATGGAATGGAATCAACCCGAGTAGAATGGAATGGATATTAATGGAATGGAATGGAATGGAATTTAATGGAATGGAATGGAATAGAATGGAATCGAATGGAATGGAATGGAATGGAATGCAATGGAATGGAATCAACCCGAGTAGAACGGAATGGAATGGAATGGAATGGAACGGAATGGAATGGAATTCAATGGAATAGAATGCAATGGAATGGAATGGAATGGAATGGAATGGAATGGAATCGAATGGAATCGAATGGAATGGAATGGAATGGAAAGGAATGGAATGGAATCGAAAGGAATGGAATGGAATGGAATGGAATGGAATGGAATTGAATCGAATAGAATGGAATGGAATGGAATCGAATGGATTCGAATGGAATGGAATGGAATGGAATGGAATGGAATGGAATGGAATGGAATGGAATGGAATGGAATGGATTCAACCCGAGTAGAATGGAATGGATTGGAATGGAATGGAATGGAATGAAATGGAATTCAACGGAATAGAATGAAATGGAATGGAATGGAATGGAATGGAATGGAATGGAATGGAATAGAATGGAATCGAATGGAATCGAATGGAATGGAGTGGAATAGAATGGATTCAACCCGAGTAGAACGTAATGGAATGGAACGGAATGGAACGGAACGGAACGGAACGGAACGGACGGAATGGAATG
The DNA here is from genome assembly GCF_029281585.2 of Gorilla gorilla gorilla. NCBI lineage: Eukaryota > Metazoa > Chordata > Mammalia > Primates > Hominidae > Gorilla > Gorilla gorilla. The sequence goes on along the minus strand of NC_073239.2, from coordinate 57,457,107 downwards.
GAGTGAAATGGAATGGAATCGAATGGAATCGAATGGAACCGAATGGAATGGAATGGAAGGGAATTGAATGGAATGAAATGGAATGGAATGGAATGGAATGGAAGGGAATCAACCCGAGTAGAATGTAATGGATTGGAATGGAATGGAATGGAATGGAATGCAATGGAATCGAATGGAATCGAATGCAATGGAATGGAATGGAATGGAATGGAATGGAATGGAACGGAATCAACCCGAGTAGAACGGAATGGAATTGAATGGAATGGAATGGAATGGAATTAAATGGAATAGAATGGAATGGAATGGAATGGAATGGAATGGAATGGAATGGAATGGAATGGAATGGAATGGAATTCCATGGAATCGAATGGAATGGAATGGAATGGAATGGAATAGAATGGAATGGAATGGAATGGAATGGAATCGAATGGAATGGAATGGAATGGAATGGAATGGAATGGAATGGAATGGAATGGAATGGAATGGAATGGAATGGAATCAACCCGAGTAGAACGGAATGGAATGGAATGGAATGGAATGGAATCGAATGAAATGGAATGGAATGGAATGGAATGGAATGGAATGGAATGGAATGGAATGGAATGGAATCAACCCGAGTAGAACGGAATGGAATAGAATGGAATGGAATGGAATTCAATGGAATAGAATGCAATGGAATGGAATGGAATGGAATGGAATGAACCCGAGTAGAACGGAATGGAATGGAATGGAATGGAATGGAATGGAATGGAATGGAGTGGAATGGAATGGAATGGAATGGAATGGAATCGAAAGGAATGGAATGGAATGGAATGGAATGGAATGGAATGGAATGGAATGGAATTGAATCGAATGGAATGGAATGGAATGGAATCGAATGGAATCGAATGGAATGGAATGGAATGGAATGGAATGGAATGGAATGGAATGGAATGGAATCAACCCGAGTAGAATGGAATGGATTGGAATGGAATGGAATGGAATGGAATCAACCCGAGTAGAATGGAATGGATTTTAATGGAATGGAATGGAATCGAATGGAATGGAATGGAATGGAATGGAATAGAATGGAATCGAATGGAATGGAATGGAATGGAATGCAAAGGAATGGAATCAACCCGAGTAGAACGGAATGGAATGGAATGGAATGGAACGGAATGGAATGGAATTCAATGGAATAGAATGCAATGGAATGGAATGGAATGGAATGGAATGGAATGGAATGGAATCGAATGGAATCGAATGGAATGGAATGGAATGGAAAGGAATGGAATGGAATCAAAAGGAACGGAATGGAATGGAATGGAATGGAATGGAATTGAATCGAATGGAATGGAATGGAATGGAATCGAATGGAATGGAATGGAATGGAATGGAATGGAATGGAATGGAATGGAATGGAATGGAATGGAATGGAAGGGAATTGAATGGAATGAAATGGAATGGAATGGAATGGAATGGAAGGGAATCAAACCGAGTAGAATGTAATGGATTGGAATGGAATGGAATGGAATGGAATGCAATGGAATCGAATGGAATCGAATGCAATGGAATAGAATGGAATGGAATGGAATGGAATGAACCCGAGTAGAACGGAATGGAATGGAATGGAATGGAATGGAATGGAATGGAATGGAATCCAATGGAATCGAATGGAATGGAATGGAATGGAATGGAATGGAATGGAATGGAATGGAATGGAATGGAATTCAATGGAATAGAATGGAATGGAATGTAATGGAATGGAATGGAATCGAATCAAATGGAATGGAATGGAATGGAATGGAATGGAATGGAATGGAATCAATCCGAGTAGAACGGAATGGAATGGAATGGAATGGAAAGGAATGGAATGGAATGGAATGGAATGGAATGGAATGGAATGGAATGGAATTCAATGGAATAGAATGGAATGGAATGGAATGGAATGGAATGGAATGGAATGGAATCGAATGGAATCGAATGGAACCGAATGGAATGGAATGGAAGGGAAAGGAATGGAATGGAATGGAATGGAATGGAATGGAATGGAATCGAATCAAATGGAATGGAGTGGAATGGAATGGAATGGAATGGAATGGAATGGAATGGAATGGAATGGAATCAACCCGAGTAGAACGGAATGGAATGGAATGGAATGGAATGGAATGGAATGGATAGGAATGGAATGGAATGGAATGGAATGGAATTCAATAGAATAGAATGAAAGGGAATGGAATGGAATGGAATGGAATGGAATGGAATGGAATGGAATCGAATGGAATCGAATGGAATCGAATGGAATGGAGTGGAATAGAATGGAATCAACCCGAGTAGAACGGAATGGAATGGAACGGAATGGAACGGAACGGAACGGAACGGAACGGAACGGAACGGAATGTAGTGGAGTGAAATGGAATGGAATCGAATGGAATCGAATGGAACCGAATGGAATGGAATGGAATGGAATGGAATGGAATGGAATGGAATGGAATGGAATGGAAGGGAATCAAGCCGAGTAGAATGTAATGGATTGGAATGGAATGGAATGGAATGGAATGCAATGGAATCGAATGGAATCGAATGCAATGGAATGGAATGGAATGGAATGGAATGGAATGGAATGGAATGGAATGGAATGGAATCGAATCAAATGGAATAGAATGGAATGGAATGGAATGGAATGGAATGGAATGGAATGGAATGGAATGGAATGGAATGGAATGGAATGGAATGGAATGGAATCAACCCGAGTAGAACGGAATGGAATGGAATGGAATGGAATGGAATTCAATGGAATAGAATGCTATTGAATGGAATGGAATGGAATGGAACGAACCCGAGTAGAACGGAATGGAATGGAATGGAATGGAATGGAATGGAATGGAATGGAGTGGAATGGAATGGAATGGAATGGAATGGAATCGAAAGGAATGGAATGGAATGGAATGGAATGGAATGGAATGGAATTGAATCGAATGGAATGGAATGGAATGGAATCGAATGGAATCGAATGGAATGGAATGGAATGGAATGGAATGGAATGGAATGGAATGGAATGGAATGGAATGGAATGGAATCAACCCGAGTAGAATGGAATGGATTGGAATGGAATGGAATGGAATGGAATCAACCCGAGTAGAATGGAATGGATTTTAATGGAATGGAATGGAATGGAATGGAATGGAATGGAATGGAATGGAATAGAATGGAATCGAATGGAATGGAATGGAATGGAATGCAATGGAATGGAATCAACCCGAGTAGAACGGAATGGAATGGAATGGAATGGAAAGGAATGGAATGGAATTCAATGGAATAGAATGCAATGGAATGGAATGGAATGGAATGGAATGGAATGGAATGGAATGGAATCGAATGGAATCGAATGGAATGGAATGGAATGGAAAGGAATGGAATGGAATCGAATGGAATCGAATGGAATGGAATGGAATGGAATGCAATGGAATGGAATGGAATGGAATGGAATGGAATGGAATGGAATGGAATGGAATCAACCCGAGTAGAATGGAATGGATTGGAATGGAATGGAATGGAATGAAATGGAATTCAACGGAATAGAATGAAATGGAATGGAATGGAATGGAATGGAATGGAATGGAATGGAATGGAATAGAATGGAATCGAATGGAATCGAATGGAATCGAATGGAACCGAATGGAATGGAATGGAAGGGAATTGAATGGAATGAAATGGAATGGAATGGAATGGAATGGAAGGGAATCAAACCGAGTAGAATGTAATGGATTGGAATGGAATGGAATGGAATGGAATGCAATGGAATCGAATGGAATCGAATGCAGTGGAATGGAATGGAATGGAATGGAATGGAATGAACCCGAGTAGAACGGAATGGAATGGAATGGAATTGAATGGAATGGAATGGAATGGAATCGAATGGAATGGAATGGAATGGAATGGAATGGAATGGAATGGAATGGAATGGAATGGAATTCAATGGAATAGAATGGAATGGAATGGAATGGAATGGAATGGAATCGAATCAAATGGAATGGAATGGAATGGAATGGAATGGAATGGAATGGAATGGAATGGAATGGAATGGAATCAATCCGAGTAGAACGGAATGGAATGGAATGGAATGGAAAGGAATGGAATGGAATGGAATGGAATGGAATGGAATGGAATGGAATCGAATGGAATCGAATGGAACCGAATGGAATGGAATGGAAGGGAAAGGAATGGAATGGAATGGAATGGAATGGAATGGAATCGAATCAAATGGAATGGAGTGGAATGGAATGGAATGGAATGGAATGGAATGGAATGGAATGGAATGGAATGGAATCAACCCGAGTAGAACGGAATGGAATGGAATGGAATGGAATGGAATGGAATGGAATGGAATGGAATGGAATGGATAGGAATGGAATGGAATGGAATGGAATGGAATTCAATAGAATAGAATGAAAGGGAATGGAATGGAATGGAATGGAATGGAATGGAATGGAATGGAATCGAATGGAATCGAATGGAATCGAATGGAATGGAGTGGAATAGAATGGAATCAACCCGAGTAGAACGGAATGGAATGGAACGGAATGGAACGGAACGGAACGGAACGGAACGGAACGGAACGGAATGGAGTGGAGTGAAATGGAATGGAATAGAATGGAATCGAATGGAACCGAATGGAATGCAATGGAATGGAATGGAATGGAATGGAATGGAATGGAATGGAATGGAATGGAATCAACCCCAGTAGAATGTAATGGATAGGAATGGAATGGAATGGAATGGAATGGAATGGAATGGAATGGAATTCAATGGAATAGAAAGAAATGGAATGGAATGGAATGGAATGGAATGGAATGGAATCGAATGGAATGGAATGGAATCGAATGGAATCGAATGGAACCGAATGGAATGGAATGGAAGGGAAAGGAATGGAATGGAATGGAATGGAATGGAATGGAATGGAATGGAATGGAATCAACCCGAGTAGAATGGAATGGATTGGAATGGAATGGAATGGAATGGAATGGAATGGAATGGAATAGAATGGAATGGAATGGAATGGAATGGAATGGAATGGAATGGAATGCAATGGAATGGAATCAACCCGAGTAGAACGGAATGGAATGGAATGGAATGGAATGGAATGGAATGGAATGGAATGGAATGGAATGGAGTGGAATGGAATGGAATCGAATGGAATCGAATGGAATGGAATGGAATGGAAAGGAATGGAATGGAATGGAATGGAATGGACTGCATTAGAATGGAATCGAATGGAATGGAATGGAATGGAAAGGAATGGAATCGAATGGAATGGAATGGAATGGAATGGAGTGGCATGGAATGGAATGGAATGGAATGGAATGGAATGGAATCAACCCGAGTAGATTGGAATGGATTGGAATGGAATGGAATGGAATGGAATGGAATTCAATATAAAAAATGAAATGGAATGGAATGGAATGGAATCGAATGGAATCGAATGGAATCGAATGGAATGGAGTGCAATAGAATGGAATCAACCCGAGAAGAACGGAATGGAATGGAACGGAATGGAATGGAATGGAATGGAATTCAATGGAATGGAACGGAATGGAATGGAATCAACCCGAGTAGAACGGAATGGAATGGAATGGAAAGGAATGGAATGGAATGGAATGGAATGGAATGGAATGGAATGGAATGGAATGGAATGGTGTGGAATGGAGTGGAATGGAATGGAATGGAATGGAATGGAATGGAATTCTATGGAATAGAATGGAATGGAATTGAATGGAATGGAATGGAATCAACCCGAGTAGAAAGGAATGGAACGGAATGGAATGGAATGGAATGGAATGGAATGGAATGGAAAGGAATGGAATGGAATGCAATGAAATGGAATGGAATCGAATGGAATCGAATGGAATGGACTGGAATGAAATGGAATGGAATGGAATGGAATGGAATGGAACGGAACGGAATGGAATGGAATGGAATGGAATGGAATTGAAGGGAATGGAATGGAATGGAATGGAATGGAATGGAATGGAATGGAATGGAATGGAATGGAATGGAATGGAATGGAATGGAATGGAACGGAATGGAATCAACCCGAGTAGAATGGAATGGATAGGAATGGAATGGAATGGAATGGAATGTAATTCAATAGAATGGAATGGAAGGGAATGGAAAGTAATGGAATGGAATGGAATGGAATGGAATGGAATCGAATCGAATGGAATCGAATGGAATCGAATGGAATGGAGTGGAATAGAGTGGAATCAACCCGAATAGAACGGAACGGAACAGAACGGAACGGAACGGAACGGAATGGAATGGAGTGAAATGGAATGGAATAAAATGGAGTCGAATGGAACCGAATGGAATGGAATGGAAGGGAATGGAATGGAATGGAATGGAATGGAATGGAATGGAATGGAATGGAATGGAATGGAATCAACCCGAGTAGAACGGAATGGAATGGAATGGAATGGAATGGAATGGAATGGAATGGAATGGAATGGAATGGAATGCAATGGAATGGAATGGAATGGAATGGAATGGAATGGAATGGAATGAACCCGAGTAGAACGGAATGGAATGGAATGGAATTGAATGGAATGGAATGGAATGGAATGGAATGGAATGGAATGGAATCGAATGGAATCGAATGGAATGGAATGGAATGGAATGGAATGGAATGGAATGGAATGGAATGGAATGGAATGGAATGGAATGGAATCAACCCGAGTAGATTGGAATGGATTGGAATAGAATGGAATGGAATGGAATGGAATTCAATGGAAAAAATGAAATGGAATGGAATGGAATGGAATGGAATGGAATGGAATCGAATGGAATCGAATGGAATGGAATGGAATGGAATGGAATGGAATGGAATCGAATGGAATGGAATGGAATGGAGTGGAATCGAATGGAATGGAATGGAATGGAATGGAATCGAATGGAATCGAATGGAATTGAATGGAACGGAATGGAATGGAATGGAATGGAATGGAATGGAATGGAATGGAATGGAATGGAATCAACCCGAGTAGATTGGAATGGATTGGAATGGAATGGAATGGAATGGAATCAACCCGAGTAGAATGGAATGCATTGGAATGGAATGGAATGGAATGGAATGGAATCGAATGGAATGGAATGGAATCGAATGGAATGGAAAGGAATGGAATGGACGCGAGTTGAACGGAATGGAATGGAATGGAATGGAATGGAATGGAATGGAATGGAATGGAATGGAATGAACCCGAGTAGAACGGAATGGAATGGAATGGAATGGAATGGAATGGAATGGAATGGAATGGAATGGAATGGAATGGAATGGAATGGAATGGAATCAACCCGAGTAGAATGGAATGGATAGGAATGGAATGGAATGGAATGGAATGGAATGGAATGGAATGGAATCGAATGGAATCGAATGGAATGGAATGGAATGGAATGGAATGGAATGGAATGGAATGGAATGGAATCGAATGGAATGGAATGGAATGGAATGGAATCGAATGGAATGGAATGGAATGGAATGGAATGGAATGGAATGGAATCAACCCGAGTAGATTGGAATGGATTGGAATGGAATGGAATGGGGTGGAATGGAATTCAATGGAAAAAATGAAATGGAATGGAATGGAAAGGAATGGAATGGAATGGAATGGAATGGAATGGAATGGAATGGAATGGAATGGAATGGAATCGAATGGAATCGAATGGAATGGAATGGAATGGAATGGAGTGGCATGGAATGGAATGGAATGGAATGGAATGGAATCAACCCGAGTAGATTGGAATGGATTGGAATGGAATGGAATGGAATTCAATGGAAAAAATGAAATGGAATGGAATGGAATGGAATCGAATGGAATCGAATGGAATCGAATGGAATGGAGTGGAATAGAATGGAATCAACCCGAGTAGAACGGAATGGAATGGAACGGAATGGAATGGAATGGAATGGAATTCAATGGAATGGAACGGAATGGAATGGAATCAACCCGAGTAGAACGGAATGGAATGGAATGGAAAGGAATGGAATGGAATGGAATGGAATGGAATGGAATGGAATGGAATGGAATGGAACGGAACGGAACGGAATGGAATGGAATGGAATGGAATGGAATGGAATGGAATGGAGTGGAATGGAGTGGAATGGAATGGAATGGAATGGAATGGAATGGAATGGAATTCAATGGAATAGAATGGAATGGAATTGAATGGAATGGAATGGAATCAACCCGAGTAGAAAGGAATGGAACGGAATGGAATGGAATGGAATGGAATGGAATGGAGTGGAAAGGAATGGAATGGAATGCAATGAAATGGAATGGAATCGAATGGAATCGAATGGAATGGACTGGAATGAAATGGAATGGAATGGAATGGAATGGAATGGAACGGAATGGAATGGAATGGAATGGAATGGAATGGAATTGAATGGAATGGAATGGAATGGAATGGAATGGAATGGAATGAACCCGAGTAGAACGGAATGGAATGGAATGGAATGGAATGGAATGGAATGGAATGGAATGGAATGGAACGGAATGGAATCAACCCGAGTAGAATGGAATGGATAGGAATGGAATGGAATGGAATGGAATGGAATTCAATAGAATGGAATGGAAGGGAATGGAAAGGAATGGAATGGAATGGAATGGAATGGAATGGAATCGAATGGAATCGAATGGAATGTAGTGGAATAGAGTGGAATCAACCCGAATAGAACGGAACGGAACAGAACGGAACGGAACGGAACGGAATGGAATGGAGTGAAATGGAATGGAATCAAATGGAGTCGAATGGAACCGAATGGAATGGAATGGAATGGAATGGAATGGAATGGAATGGAATGGAATGGAATGGAATGGAATGGAATGGAATGGAATGGAATCAACCCGAGTAGAACGGAATGGAATGGAATGGAATGGAATGGAATGGAATGGAATGGAATGCAATGGAATGGAATGGAATGGAATGGAATGGAATGGAATGGAATGAACCCGAGTAGAACGGAATGGAATGGAATGGAATCGAATGGAATGGAATGGAATGGAATGGAATGGAATCGAATCGAATGGAATCGAATGGAATGGAATGGAATGGAATGGAATGGAATGGAATGGAATCGAATGGAATGGAATGGAATGGAATGGAATGGAATGGAATGGAATGGAATGGAATGGAATGGAATCAACCCGAGTAGATTGGAATGGATTGGAATGGAATGGAATGGAATGGAATGGAATTCAATGGAAAAAATGAAATGGAATGGAATGGAATGGAATGGAATGGAATGGAATCGAATGGAATCGAATGGAATGGAATGGAATGGAATGGAATGGAATCGAATGGAATGGAATGGAATGGAATGGAATCGAATGGAATGGAATGGAATGGAATGGAATCGAATGGAATCGAATGGAATTGAATGGAACGGAATGGAATGGAATGGAATGGAATGGAATGGAATGGAATGGAATGGAATCAACCCGAGTAGATTGGAATGGATTGGAATGGAATGGAATGGAATGGAATGGAATGGAATTCAATGGAAAAAATGAAATGGAATGGAATGGAATGGAATGGAGTCGAATGGAATCGAATGGAATCGAAAGGAATGGAGTGGAATAGAATGGAATCAACCCGAGTAGAACGGAATGGAATGGAACGGAACGGAACGGAACGGAATGGAACGGAATGGAACCGAATGGAATGGAGTGAAATGGAATGGAATCGAATGGAATCGAAGGGAACCGAATGGAATGGATAGAAGGGAAAGGAATGGAATGGAATGGAATGGAATGGAATGGAATGGAATTCAATAGAATAGAATGGAATGGAATGCAATAGAATGGAATGGAATGGAATGGAATGGAATGGAATGGAATCGAATGGAATCGAATGGAATCGAATGGAATGGAGTGGAATAGAATGGAATCAACCAGAATAGAACGGAACGGAACGGAACGGAACGGAAGTGAACGGAAGGGAATGGAGTGAAATGGAACGGAATCGAATAGAATCGAAAGGAACCGAATGGAATGGAATGGAAGGGAATGGAATGGAATGGAATGGAATGGAATCAAAACGAGTAGAATGGAATGGATTGGAATGGAATGGAATGGAATGGAATGGAATGGAATGGAATAGAATGGAATCGAATGGAATCGAATGGAATGGAATGGAATGGAATGCAATGGAATGGAATCAACCCGAGAAGAATGGAATGGAATGGAATGGAATGGAATGGAATGGAATGGAATGGAATGGAATTCAATGGAATAGAATGGAATGGAATGGAATGGAATGGAATGAACCCGAGTAGAACGGAATGGAATGGAATGGTTTGGAATGGAATGGAATGGAATGGAATGGAATTGAATCGAATGGAATGGAATGGAATGGAATGGAATCGAAAGGAATGGAATGGAATGGAATGGAATGGTATGGAATGGAATCGAATGGAATGGAATGGAATGGAATCGAATGGATTGGAATGGAATGGAATGGAATAGAATGGAATGGAATGGAATGGAATCAACCCGAATAGAATGGAGTGGATTGGAATGGAATGGAATGGAATGGAATGGAATGGAATTCAGTGGAATAGAATGAAATGGAATGGAATGGAATTGAATGGAATGGAATGGAATCGAATGGAATCGGATGGAATGGAGTGGAATGTAATGGAATTGAATGGAAAGGGATGGAATGGAGTGGAATGGAATGGAATGGAATGGAATGGAATGGAATGGAATGGAATGGAATCAACCCGAGTAGAACGGAATGGAATGGAAAGGAATGGAATGGAATGGAATGGAATGGAATGGAATGGAATGGAATGGAATCAACCCGAGTAGAATGGAATGGATAGGAATGGAATGGAATGGAATGGAATGGAATGGAATGGAATGGAATGGAATTCAATGGAATGGAATGGAATGGAATGGAATGGAATGGAATGGAATGGAATGGAATGGAATGGAATCTAATGGAATCGAATGGAATCGAATGGAAAGGAATGGAATAGAATGGAATCAACCCGAGTAGAAAGGAATGGAATGGAATGGAATGGAATGGAATGGAATGGAATGGAATGGAATTCAATGGAATGGAATGGAATGGAATGGAATGGAATGGAATCTAATGGAATCGAATGGAATCGAATGGAATGGAATGGAATAGAATGGAATCAACCCGAGTAGAAAGGAATGGAATCGAATGGAATGTAATGGAATGGAATGGAATGGAATGGAATGGAATGGAATCAACCCGAGTAGAACGGAATGGAATGGAATGGAATGGAATGGAATGGAATGGAATGGAATGGAATGGAATGGAAAGGAATTCAATGGAATATAATGGAATGGAATGGAATGGAATGGAATGGAATGGAATGGAATCGAATGGAATGGAATGGAATGGAATGGAATGGAATGGAATGGAATGGAATGGAATGGAATGGAATGGAATGGAATGGAATGGAATGGAATAAACCCGAGTAGAACGGAATGGAATGGAATGGAATGGAATGGAATGGAATGGAATCGAATGGAATCGAATGGAATCGAATGGAATGGAACGGAATGGAATGGAATGGAATGGAATCGAATGGAATGGAATGGAATGGAATGGAATCGAATGGAATCGAATGGAATGGAATGGAATGGAATGGAATGGAATGGAATGGAATGGAATCAACCCGAGTAGAACGGAATGGAATGGAATGGAATGGAATGGAATGGAATGGAATGGAATGGAATGGAATGGAATTCAATGGAATATAATGGAATGGAATGGAATGGAATGGAATGGAATGGAATGGAATGGAATGGAATGGAATGGAATGGAATGGAATGGAATGGAATGGAATGGAATGGAATTCAATGGAATAGAATGGAATGGAATGAAATGGAATGGAATCAACCCGAGTAGAATGGAATGGATTGTAATGGAATGGAATGGAATGGAATGGAATGGAATGGAATGGAATGGAATGGAATGGAATGGAATCGAATAGAATCGAATGCAATGGAATGGAATGGAATGGAATGGAATGGAATGGAATGGAATGGAATGGAATCAACCCGAGTAGAACGGAATGGAATGGAATGGAATAGAATGGAAAGGAATGGAATGGAATGGAATGGAATTCCATGGAATGGAATGGAATGGAATGGAAGGGAATAGAATCAACCCGAGTAGAACGGAATGGAATGGAATGGAATGGAATGGAATGGAATGGAATGGAATGGAATGGAATTCAATGGAATAGAATGGAATGGAATGGATTGGAATGGAATCAACCCGAGTAGAATGGAATGGATTGGAATGGAATGGAATGGAATGGAATGGAATGGAATGGAAAGGAATGGATTCATCCCGAGTAGAACGGAATGGAATGGAATGGAATGGAATGGAATTCAAAGAAATGGAATGGAATGGAATGGAATATAATGGAATGGAATCAACCCGAGTAGAACGGAATGGAATGGAATGGAATGGAATGGAATGGAATGGAATGGCATGGAATGGAATGGAATGGAATGGAATGGCATGGAATGGAATGGAATGGAATGGAATGGAATGGAATGGAATGGAATGGAATGGAATGGAATCTAATGGAATCGAATGGAACCGAATGGAATGGAATGGAAGGGAATGGAATGGAATGGAATGGAGTGGAATGGAATCAACCCGAATAGAATGGAATGGATTGGAATGGAATGGAATGGAATGGAATAGAATGGAATGGAATGGAATCGAATGGAATCGAATGGAATCGAATGGAATGGAATGGAATGGAATGGAATCAACCCGAGTAGTACGGAATGGAATGCAATGGAATGGAATGGAATGGAATGGAATGGAATGGAATGGAATGGAATTCAATGGAATGGAATGGAATGGAATGGAATGGAATGGAATGGAATGGAATGGAATGGAATCTAATGGAATCGAATGGAATCGAATGGAATGGAATGGAATAGAATGGAATCAACCCGAGTATAAAGGAATGGAATGGAATGGAATGGAATGGAATGGAATGGAATGGAATGGAATGGAATGGAATGAAATGAAATGGAAAGGAATGGAATGGAATCGAATGGAATGGACTGGAATGAAATGGAAAGGAATGGAATAGACTGGAATGGAATGGAATGGAATCAACCCGAGTAGAATGGAATGGATTGGAATGGAATGGAATGGAATCGAATGGAATCGAATGGAACCGAATGGAATGGAATGGAAGGGAATGGAATGGAATGGAATGGAATGGAATGGAATCAACCCGAGTAGAATGGAATGGATTGGAATGGAATGGAATATAATGTAATGGAATGGAATGGAATCGAATGGAATCGAATGGAATCGAATGGAATGGAATGGAATGGAATGGAATCGAATGGAATCGAATGGAATCGAATGGAATGGAATGGAATGGAATGGAATGGAATGGAATCAACCCGAGTAGAATGGAATGGAATGGAATGGAATGGAATGGAATGGAATGGAATGGAATGGAATGGAATGGAATGGAATGGAATGGAATTCAATGGAATAGAATGGAATGGAATGGAATGGAATGGAATGGAATCAACCCGAGTAGAATGGAATGGATTGGAATGGAATGGAATGGAATGGAATGGAATGTAATGGAATGGAATGGAATGGAATGGAATCAACCCGAGCAGAATGGAATGGATTGGAATGGAATGGAATGGAATGGAATGGAATGGAATGGAATGGAAAGGAATGGAATCAACCCGAGTAGAACGGAATGGAATGGAATGGAATGCAATGGAATTTAAAGAAATGGAATGGAATGGAATGGAATATAATGGAATGGAATCAACCCGAGTAGAACGGAATGGAATGGAATGGAATGGAATGGAATGGCATGGAATGGAATGGAATGGAATGGAATGGCATGGAATGGCATGGAATGGAATGGAATGGAATGGAATGGAATGGAATGGAATGGAATGGAATGGAATGGAATCGAATGGAATCGAATGGAATCGAATGGAATGGAGTGGAATAGAATGGAATCAAACCGAGTAGAAAGGAATGGAATGGAACGGAATGGAATGGAACGGAATGGAATGGAATCAACCCGAGTAGAATGGAATGGATAGGAATGGAATGGAATGGAATGGAATGGAATGGAATGGAATGGAATGGAATGGAATGGAATGGAATTCCATAGAATGGAATGGAATGGAATGGAATGGAATGGAATGGAATGGAATGGAATGGAATGGAATGGAATTCCATAGAATGGAATGGAATGGAATGGAATGGAATGGAATGGAATGGAATGGAATGGAATGCAATGAAATGGAAAGGAATGGAATGGAATAGAATGGAATGGACTGGAATGAAATGGAAAGGAATGGAATAGACTGGAATGGAATGGAATGGAATCAACCCGAGTAGAATGGAATGGATTGGAATGGAATGGAATGGAATCGAATGGAATCGAACGGAACCGAATGGAATGGAATGGAAGGGAATGGAATGGAATGGAATGGAATGGAATGGAATGGAATGGAATCAACCCGAGTAGAATGGAATGGATTGGAATGGAATGGAATATAATGTAATGGAATGGAATGGAATCGAATGGAATCGAATGGAATCAAATGGAATGTAATGGAATGGAATGGAATGGAATGGAATGGAATCAACCCGAGTAGAACGGAATGGAATGGAATGGAATGGAATGGAATGGAATGGAATGGAATGGAATGGAATGGAATGGAATGGAATTCTATGGAATGGAATGGAATGGAATGGAATGGAATGGAATGGAATTCAATGGAATGGAATGGAATGGAATGGAATGGAATGGAATGGAATGGAATCAACCCGAGTAGAACGGAATGGAACGGAATGGAATGGAATGGAATGGAATGGAATGGAATGGAATCAACCCGAGTAGAACGGAATGGAATGGAATGGAATGGAATGGAATGGAATGGAATGGAATGGAATGGAATGGAATGGAAAGGAATGGAATTCAATGGAATGGAATGGAATGGAATGGAATGGAATGGAATGGAATGGAATGGAATGGAATCAACCCGAGTAGAACGGAATGGAATGGAATGGAATGGAATGGAATGGAATGGAATCAATCCCAGTAGAACGGAATGGAATGGAATGGAATGGAATGGAATGGAATGGAATGGAATGGAATAAAATGGAATTCAATGGAATATAATGGAATGGAATGGAATGGAATGGAATGGAATGGAATGGAATGGAATCAACCCGAATAGAATGGAGTGGATTGGAATGGAATGAAATGGAATGGAATGGAATTCAGTGGAATAGAATGAAATGGAATGGAATGGAATTGAATGGAATGGAATTGAATCGAATGGAATCGGATGGAATGGAGTGGAATGGAATGGAATGGAATGGAATGGGATGGAATGGAGTGGAATGGAATGGAATGGAATGGAATGGAATGGAATGGAATGGAATGGAATGGAATGGAATGGAATGGAATCAACCCGAGTAGAACGGAGTGGAATGGAAAGGAATGGAATGGAATGGAATGGAATGGAATGGAATGGAATGGAATGGAATGGAATGGAATGGAATTCAATGGAATAGAATGGAATGGAATGGAATAGAATGGAATGGATTGGAATGGAATCGAATGGAATGGAATGGAATGGAATGGAATGGAATGGAATGGAATGGAATGGAATGGAATGGAATGGAATGGAATGGAATGGAATCAACCCGAGTAGAACGGAATGGATTGGAATGGAAAGGAATGGAATGGAATGGAATGGAATGAACGGAATGGAATGGAATGGAATGGAATCGAATGGAATCGAATGGAATCGAATGGAACGGAACGGAATGGAATGGAATGGAATGGAATGGAATGGAATGGAATGGAATGGAATGGAATGGAATGGAATGGAATGGAATGGAATGGAATCAACCCGAGTAGAACGGAATGGATTGGAATGGAAAGGAATGGAATGGAATGGAATGGAATGAACGGAATGGAATGGAATGGAATGGAATCGAATGGAATCGAATGGAATCGAATGGAATGGAACGGAATGGAATGGAATGGAATGGAATCGAATGGAATGGAATGGAATGGAATGGAATCGAATGGAATCGAACGGAATGGAATGGAATGGAATGGAATGGAATGGAATGGAATGGAATGGAATCAACCCGAGTAGAACGGAATGGAATGGAATGGAATGGAATGGAATTGAATGGAATGGAATGGAATGGAATGGAATTCAATGGAATATAATGGAATGGAATGGAATGGAATGGAATGGAATGGAATGGAATGGAATGCAATGGAATGGAATGGAATGGAATCAACCCGAGTAGAACGGAATGGAATGGAATGGAAAGGAATGGAATGGAATGGAATGGAATGGAATGGAATGGAATCGAATGGAATCGAATGGAATCGAATGGAATGGAACGGAATGGAATGGAATGGAATGGAATGGAATGGAATGGAATGGAATGGAGTGGAATGGAATTCAATGGAATAGAATGGAATGGAATGAAATGGAATGGAATCAACCCGAGTAGAATGGAATGGATTGTAATGGAATGGAATGGAATGGAATGGAATGGAATGGAATCGAATGGAATCGAATGGAATGGAATGGAATGGAATGGAATGGAATGGAATGGAATGGAATCGAATAGAATTGAATGCAATGGAATGGAATGGAATGGAATGGAATGGAATGGAATGGAATGGAATGGAATCAACCCGAGTAGAACGGAATGGAATGGAATGGAATAGAATGGAAAGGAATGGAATGGAATGGAATGGAATTCCATGGAATGGAATGGAATGGAATGGAAGGGAATAGAATCAACCCGAGTAGAACGGAATGGAATGGAATGGAATGGAATGGAATGGAATGGAATGGAATGGAATGGAATTCAATGGAATAGAATGGAATGGAATGGATTGGAATGGAATCAACCCGAGTAGAATGGAATGGATTGGAATGGAATGGAATGGAATGGAATGGAATGGAATGGAAAGGAATGGATTCAACCCGAGTAGAACGGAATGGAATGGAATGGAATGGAATGGAATTCAAAGAAATGGAATGGAATGGAATGGAATATAATGGAATGGAATCAACCCGAGTAGAACGGAATGGAATGGAATGGAATGGAATGGAATGGAATGGAATGGCATGGAATGGAATGGAATGGAATGGAATGGCATGGAATGGAATGGAATGGAATGGAATGGAATGGAATGGAATGGAATGGAATGGAATGGAATGGAATCTAATGGAATCGAATGGAACCGAATGGAATGGAATGGAAGGGAATGGAATGGAATGGAATGGAGTGGAATGGAATCAACCCGAATAGAATGGAATGGATTGGAATGGAATGGAATGGAATGGAATAGAATGGAATGGAATGGAATCGAATGGAATCGAATGGAATCGAATGGAATGGAATGGAATGGAATGGAATCAACCCGAGTAGTACGGAATGGAATGCAATGGAATGGAATGGAATGGAATGGAATGGAATGGAATGGAATGGAATTCAATGGAATGGAATGGAATGGAATGGAATGGAATGGAATGGAATGGAATGGAATGGAATCTAATGGAATCGAATGGAATCGAATGGAATGGAATGGAATAGAATGGAATCAACCCGAGTATAAAGGAATGGAATGGAATGGAATGGAATGGAATGGAATGGAATGGAATGGAATGGAATGGAATGGAATGGAATGAAATGAAATGGAAAGGAATGGAATGGAATCGAATGGAATGGACTGGAATGAAATGGAAAGGAATGGAATAGACTGGAATGGAATGGAATGGAATCAACCCGAGTAGAATGGAATGGATTGGAATGGAATGGAATGGAATCGAATGGAATCGAATGGAACCGAATGGAATGGAATGGAAGGGAATGGAATGGAATGGAATGGAATGGAATGGAATCAACCCGAGTAGAATGGAATGGATTGGAATGGAATGGAATATAATGTAATGGAATGGAATGGAATCGAATGGAATCGAATGGAATCGAATGGAATGGAATGGAATGGAATGGAATCGAATGGAATCGAATGGAATCGAATGGAATGGAATGGAATGGAATGGAATGGAATGGAATCAACCCGAGTAGAATGGAATGGAATGGAATGGAATGGAATGGAATGGAATGGAATGGAATGGAATGGAATGGAATGGAATGGAATTCAATGGAATAGAATGGAATGGAATGGAATGGAATGGAATGGAATCAACCCGAGTAGAATGGAATGGATTGGAATGGAATGGAATGGAATGGAATGGAATGTAATGGAATGGAATGGAATGGAATGGAATCAACCCGAGCAGAATGGAATGGATTGGAATGGAATGGAATGGAATGGAATGGAATGGAATGGAATGGAATGGAAAGGAATGGAATCAACCCGAGTAGAACGGAATGGAATGGAATGGAATGCAATGGAATTCAAAGAAATGGAATGGAATGGAATGGAATATAATGGAATGGAATCAACCCGAGTAGAACGGATTGGAATGGAATGGAATGGAATGGAATGGCATGGAATGGAATGGAATGGAATGGAATGGCATGGAATGGAATGGAATGGAATGGAATGGAATGGAATGGAATGGAATGGAATGGAATCGAATGGAATCGAATGGAATCGAATGGAATGGAGTGGAATAGAATGGAATCAAACCGAGTAGAAAGGAATGGAATGGAACGGAATGGAATGGAACGGAATGGAATGGAATCAACCCGAGTAGAATGGAATGGATAGGAATGGAATGGAATGGAATGGAATGGAATGGAATGGAATGGAATGGAATGGAATGGAATGGAATGGAATGGAATGGAATTCCATAGAATGGAATGGAATGGAATGGAATGGAATGGAATGGAATGGAATGGAATGGAATGGAATGGAATTCCATAGAATGGAATGGAATGGAATGGAATGGAATGGAATGGAATGGAATGGAATGGAATGCAATGAAATGGAAAGGAATGGAATGGAATAGAATGGAATGGACTGGAATGAAATGGAAAGGAATGGAATAGACTGGAATGGAATGGAATGGAATCAACCCGAGTAGAATGGAATGGATTGGAATGGAATGGAATGGAATCGAATGGAATCGAACGGAACCGAATGGAATGGAATGGAAGGGAATGGAATGGAATGGAATGGAATGGAATGGAATGGAATGGAATCAACCCGAGTAGAATGGAATGGATTGGAATGGAATGGAATATAATGTAATGGAATGGAATGGAATCGAATGGAATCGAATGGAATCAAATGGAATGTAATGGAATGGAATGGAATGGAATGGAATGGAATCAACCCGAGTAGAACGGAATGGAATGGAATGGAATGGAATGGAATGGAATGGAATGGAATGGAATGGAATGGAATGGAATGGAATGGAATTCTATGGAATGGAATGGAATGGAATGGAATGGAATGGAATGGAATTCAATGGAATGGAATGGAATGGAATGGAATGGAATGGAATGGAATGGAATCAACCCGAGTAGAACGGAATGGAACGGAATGGAATGGAATGGAATGGAATGGAATGGAATGGAATCAACCCGAGTAGAACGGAATGGAATGGAATGGAATGGAATGGAATGGAATGGAATGGAATGGAATGGAATGGAATGGAATGGAATGGAATGGAATGGAATGGAAAGGAATGGAATTCAATGGAATGGAATGGAATGGAATGGAATGGAATGGAATGGAATGGAATGGAATGGAATCAACCCGAGTAGAACGGAATGGAATGGAATGGAATGGAATGGAATGGAATGGAATCAATCCCAGTAGAACGGAATGGAATGGAATGGAATGGAATGGAATGGAATGGAATGGAATGGAATAAAATGGAATTCAATGGAATATAATGGAATGGAATGGAATGGAATGGAATGGAATGGAATGGAATGGAATCAACCCGAATAGAATGGAGTGGATTGGAATTGAATGAAATGGAATGGAATGGAATTCAGTGGAATAGAATGAAATGGAATGGAATGGAATTGAATGGAATGGAATTGAATCGAATGGAATCGGATGGAATGGAGTGGAATGGAATGGAATGGGATGGAATGGAGTGGAATGGAATGGAATGGAATGGAATGGAATGGAATGGAATGGAATGGAATGGAATGGAATGGAATCAACCCGAGTAGAACGGAGTGGAATGGAAAGGAATGGAATGGAATGGAATGGAATGGAATGGAATGGAATGGAATGGAATGGAATGGAATTCAATGGAATAGAATGGAATGGAATGGAATAGAATGGAATGGATTGGAATGGAATCGAATGGAATGGAATGGAATGGAATGGAATGGAATGGAATGGAATGGAATGGAATGGAATGGAATGGAATGGAATCAACCCGAGTAGAACGGAATGGATTGGAATGGAAAGGAATGGAATGGAATGGAATGGAATGAACGGAATGGAATGGAATGGAATGGAATCGAATGGAATCGAATGGAATCGAATGGAACGGAACGGAATGGAATGGAATGGAATGGAATGGAATGGAATGGAATGGAATGGAATGGAATGGAATGGAATGGAATGGAATCAACCCGAGTAGAACGGAATGGATTGGAATGGAAAGGAATGGAATGGAATGGAATGGAATGAACGGAATGGAATGGAATGGAATGGAATCGAATGGAATCGAATGGAATCGAATGGAATGGAACGGAATGGAATGGAATGGAATGGAATCGAATGGAATGGAATGGAATGGAATGGAATCGAATGGAATCGAACGGAATGGAATGGAATGGAATGGAATGGAATGGAATGGAATGGAATGGAATCAACCCGAGTAGAACGGAATGGAATGGAATGGAATGGAATGGAATTGAATGGAATGGAATGGAATGGAATGGAATTCAATGGAATATAATGGAATGGAATGGAATGGAATGGAATGGAATGGAATGGAATGGAATGCAATGGAATGGAATGGAATGGAATCAACCCGAGTAGAACGGAATGGAATGGAATGGAAAGGAATGGAATGGAATGGAATGGAATGGAATGGAATGGAATGGAATCGGATGGAATCGAATGGAATCGAATGGAATGGAACGGAATGGAATGGAATGGAATGGAATGGAATGGAATGGAATGGAATGGAATGGAGTGGAATGGAATTCAATGGAATAGAATGGAATGGAATGAAATGGAATGGAATCAACCCGAGTAGAATGGAATGGATTGTAATGGAATGGAATGGAATGGAATGGAATGGAATGGAATCGAATGGAATCGAATGGAATGGAATGGAATGGAATGGAATGGAATGGAATGGAATGGAATGGAATGGAATGGAATCAACCCGAGTAGAACGGAATGGAATGGAATGGAATAGAATGGAAAGGAATGGAATGGAATGGAATGGAATTCAATGGAATGGAATTGAATGGAATGGAAGGGAATAGAATCAACCCGAGTAGAACGGAATGGAATGGAATGGAATGGAATGGAATGGAATGGAATGGAATGGAATCGAATGGAATTCAATGGAATAGAATGGAATGGAATGGAATGGAATGGAATCAACACGAGTAGAATGGAATGGATTGGAATGGAATGGAATGGAATGGAATGGAATGGAATGGAATGGAAAGGAATGGAATCAACCCGAGTAGAACGGAATGGAATGGAATGCAATGGAATGGAATGGAATTCAAAGAAATGGAATGGAATGGAATGGAATATAATGGAATGGAATCAACCCGAGTAGAACGGAATGGAATGGAATGGAATGGAATGGAATGGAATGGCATGGAATGGAATGGAATGGAATGGAATGGCATGGAATTGAATGGAATGGAATGGAATGAAATGGAATGGAATGGAATGGAATGGAATGGAATGGAATGGAATCGAATGGAATCGAATGGAATCGAATGGAATGGAGTGGAATAGAATGGAATCAACCCGAGTAGAAAGGAATGGAATGGAACGGAACGGAATGGAACGGAACGGAAAGGAATGGAATGGAGTGAAATGGAATGGAATCGAATGGAATAGAATGGAACCAAATGGAATGGAATGGAAGGGAATGGAATGGAATGGAATGGAATGGAATGGAATCAACCCGAGTTGAATGGAATGGATAGGAATGGAATGGAATGGAATTCAATGGAATGGAATGGAATGGAATGGAATGGAATGGAATCGAATGGAATCGAATGGAATCTAATGGAATGGAATGGAATCAACCCAAGTAGAACGGAATGGAATGGAATGGAATGGAATGGAAGGCAATGGAATGGAATGGAATGGAATGGAATGGAATGGAATGGAATTCAATGGAATGGAATGGAATGGAATGGAATGGAATGGAATGGAATGGAATGGAATCTAATGGAATCGAATGGAATCGAGTGGAATGGAATGGAATAGAATGGAATCAACCCGAGTAGAAAGGAATGGAATGGAATGGAATGGAATGGAATGGAATGGAATGGAATGGAATGGAATGGAATGGAATGGAATGCAATGAAATGGAAAGGAATCGAATGGAATCGAACGGAACCGAATGGAATGGAATGGAAGGGAATGGAATGGAATGGAATGGAATGGTATGGAATCAACCCGAGTAGAGTGGAATGGATTGGAATGGAATGGAATATAATGTAATGGAATGGAATGGAATTGAATGGAATCGAAAGGAATCGAATGGAATGTAATGGAATGTAATGGAATGGAATGGAATGGAATGGAATCAACCCGAGTAGAACGGAATGGAATGGAATGGAATGGAATGGAATGGAATGGAATGGAAAGGAATGGAATGGAATGGAATGGAATCAACCCGAGTAGAACGGAATGGAATGGAATGGAATGGAATGGAATGGAATGGAATGGAATGGAATGGAATGGAATCAACCCGAGTAGAACGGAATGGAATGGAATGGAATGGAATGGAATGGAATGGAATGGAATGGAATGGAATGGAATGGAATGGAATTCAATGGAATATAATGGAATGGAATGGAATGGAATGGAATGGAATGGAATGGAATGGAATGGAATGGAATGGAATCAACCTTAGTAGAACGGAATGGAATGGAATGGAAAGGAATGGAATGGAATGGAATGGAATGGAATGGAATGGAATGAAATGGAATCGAATGGAATCGAATGGAATCGAATGGAATGGAATGCAATGGAATGGAATGGAATGGAATCGAATGGAATGGAACGGAATGGAATGGAGTGGAATGGAATGGAATGGAATGGAATTGAATGGAATAGAATGGAATGCAATGAAATGGAATAGAATCAATCCGAATAGAACGGAACGGAACGGAACAGAACGGAACGGAATGGAATGGAGTGAAATGGAATGGAATCAAATGGAATCGAATGGAACCGAATGGAATGGAATGGAAGGGAATGGAATGCAATGGAATGGAATGGAATGGAATGGAATCAACAAGACTAGAATGGAATGGACTGGAATGGAATGGAATGGAATGGAATGGAATGGAATGGAATGGAATGGAATGGAATGGAATCAACCCGAGTAGAACGGAATGGAATGGAATGGAATGGAATGGAATGGAATGGAATCAACCCGAGTAGAACGGAATGGAATGGAAAGGAATGGAATGGAATGGAATGGAATGGAATGGAATGGAATGGAATGGAATTCTATGGAATAGAATGGAATGGAATGGAATAGAATGGAATGGATTGGAATGGAATGGAATGGAATGGAATGGAATGGAATGGAATGGAATGGAATGGAATGGAATCAACCCGAGTAGAACGGAATGGATTGGAATGGAAAGGAATGGAATGGAATGGAATGGAATGAACGGAATGGAATGGAATGGAATGGAATCGAATGGAATCGAATGGAATCGAATGGAATGGAACGGAATGGAATGGAATGGAATGGAATCGAATGGAATGGAATGGAATGGAATGGAATCGAATGGAATCGAATGGAATGGAATGGAATGGAATGGAATGGAATGGAATGAAATGGAATCAACCCGAGTAGAACGGAATGGAATGGAATGGAATGGAATGGAATGGAATCAACCCGAGTAGAATGGAATGGATAGGAATGGAATGGAATGGAATGGAATAGAATGGAATGGAATGGAATGGAATCGAATGGAATCGAATGGAATCGAATGGAATGGAATGGAATGGAATGGAATCAACCCAAGTAGAACGGAATGGAATGGAATGGAATGGAATGGAATGCAATGGAATGGAATGGAATGGAATGGAATGGAATGGAATGGAATTCAATGGAATGGAATGCAATGGAATGGAATGGAATGGAATGAAATGGAATGGAATTCAATGGAATGGAATGGAATGGAATGGAATGGAATGGAATGGAATGGAATGGAATGGAATCTAATGGAATCGAATGGAATCGAGTGGAATGGAATGGAATAGAATGGAATCAACCCGAGTAGAAAGGAATGGAATGGAATGGAATGGAATGGAATGGAATGGAATGGAATGGAATGGAATGGAATGGATTGCAATGAAATGGAAAGGAATCGAATGGAATCGAATGGAACCGAATGGAATGGAATGGAAGGGAATGGAATGGAATGGAATGGAATGGAATGGAATGGAATCAACCCGAGTAGAGTGGAATGGATTGGAATGGAATGGAATATAATGTAATGGAATGGAATGGAATCGAATGGAATCGAATGGAATCGAATGGAATGTAATGGAATGTAATGGAATGGAATGGAATGGAATGGAATCAACCCGAGTAGAACGGAATGGAATGGAATGGAATGGAATGGAATGGAATGGAATGGAATGGAATGGAATGGAATCAACCCGAGTAGAATGGAATGGAATGGAATGGAATGGAATGGAATGGAATGGAATGGAATGGAATGGAATGGAATGGAATCAACCCGAGTAGAACGGAATGGAATGGAATGGAATGGAATGGAATGGAATGGAATGGAATGGAATGGAATGGAATGGAATGGAATGTAATTCAATGGAATATAATGGAATGGAATGGAATGGAATGGAATGGAATGGAATGGAATGGAATGGAATCAACCTTAGTAGAACGGAATGGAATGGAATGGAAAGGAATGGAATGGAATGGAATGGAATGGAATGGAATGGAATGGAATGGAATGGAATGGAATCGAATGGAATCGAATGGAATCGAATGGAATGGAATGCAATGGAATGGAATGGAATGGAATCGAATGGAATGGAACGGAAAGGAATGGAGTGGAATGGAATGGAATGGAATGGAATGGAATGGAATGGAATTGAATGGAATAGAATGGAATGCAATGAAATGGAATGGAATCAATCCGAATAGAACGGAACGGAACGGAACAGAACGGAACGGAATGGAATGGAGTGAAATGGAATGGAATCAAATGGAATCGAATGGAACCGAATGGAATGGAATGGAAGGGAATGGAATGCAATGGAATGGAATGGAATGGAATGGAATCAACCCGAGTGGAATGGAATGGACTGGAATGGAATGGAATGGAATGGAATGGAATCGAATGGAATGGAATGGAATGGAATGGAATGGAATGGAATGGAATGGAATGGAATGGAATCAACCCGAGTAGAACGGAATGGAATGGAATGGAATGGAATGGAATGGAATGGAATGGAATGGAATCAACCCGAGTAGAACGGAATGGAATGGAAAGGAATGGAATGGAATGGAATGAAATGGAATGGAATGGAATGGAATGGAATGGAATGGAATTCTATGGAATAGAATGGAATGGAATGGAATAGAATGGAATGGATTGGAATGGAATCGAATGGAATGGAATGGAATGGAATGGAATGGAATGGAATGGAATGGAATCAACCCGAGTAGAACGGAATGGATTGGAATGGAAAGGAATGGAATGGAATGGAATGGAATGAACGGAATGGAATGGAATGGAATGGAATCGAATGGAATCGAATGGAATCGAATGGAATGGAACGGAATGGAATGGAATGGAATGGAATCGAATGGAATGGAATGGAATGGAATGGAATCGAATGGAATCGAATGGAATGGAATGGAATGGAATGGAATCGAATGGAATCGAATGGAATGGAATGGAATGGAATGGAATGGAATGGAATGGAATCAACCCGAGTAGAACGGAATGGAATGGAATGGAATGGAATGGAATGGAATGGAATCAACCCGAGTAGAATGGAATGGATAGGAATGGAATGGAATGGAATGGAATGGAATGGAATGGAATGGAATGGAATCGAATGGAATGGAATGGAATGGAATGGAATGGAATGGAATGGAATGGAATCAACCCAAGTAGAACGGAATGGAATGGAATGGAATGGAATGGAATGGAATGGAATGGAATGCAATGGAATGGAATGGAATGGAATGGAATGGAATGGAATGGAATTCCATGGAATGGAATGCAATGGAATGGAATGGAATGCAATGGAATGGAATGGAATGGAATTCAATGGAATGGAATGGAATGGAATGGAATGGAATGGAATGGAATGGAATGGAATCTAATGGAATCGAATGGAATCGAGTGGAATGGAATGGAATACAATGGAATCAACCCGAGTAGAAAGGAATGGAATGGAATGGAATGGAATGGAATGGAATGGAATGGAATGGAATGGAATGGAATGGAATGGATTGCAATGAAATGGAAAGGAATCGAATGGAATCGAATGGAACCGAATGGAATGGAATGGAAGGGAATGGAATGGAATGGAATGGAATGGAATGGAATCAACCCGAGTAGAGTGGAATGGATTGGAATGGAATGGAATATAATGTAATGGAATGGAATGGAATCGAATGGAATCGAATGGAACCGAATGGAATGTAATGGAATGTAATGGAATGGAATGGAATGGAATAGAATCAACCCGAGTAGAACGGAATGGAATGGAATGGAATGGAATGGAATGGAATGGAATGGAATGGAATGGAATCAACCCGAGTAGAACGGAATGGAATGGAATGGAATGGAATGGAATGGAATGGAATGGAATGGAATGGAATGGAATGGAATGGAATCAACCCGAGTAGAACGGAATGGAATGGAATGGAATGGAATGGAATGGAATGGAATGGAATGGAATGGAATGGAATGGAATGGAATGGAATGTAATTCAATGGAATATAATGGAATGGAATGGAATGGAATGGAATGGAATGGAATGGAATGGAATGGAATGGAATTAACCTTAGTAGAACGGAATGGAATGGAATGGAAAGGAATGGAATGGAATGGAATGGAATGGAATGGAATGGAATGGAATGGAATCGAATGGAATCGAATGGAATCGAATGGAATGGAATGCAATGGAATGGAATGGAATGGAATCGAATGGAATGGAACGGAATGGAATGGAGTGGAATGTAATGGAATGGAATGGAATGGAATGGAATTGAATGGAATAGAATGGAATGCAATGAAATGGAATGGAATCAATCCGAATAGAACGGAACGGAACGGAACAGAACGGAACGGAATGGAATGGAGTGAAATGGAATGGAATCAAATGGAATCGAATGGAACCGAATGGAATGGAATGGAAGGGAATGGAATGCAATGGAATGGAATGGAATGGAATGGAATCAACCCGAGTAGAATGGAATGGACTGGAATGGAATGGAATGGAATGGAATGGAATCGAATGGAATGGAATGGAATGGAATGGAATGGAATGGAATGGAATGGAATGGAATGGAATCAACCCGAGTAGAACGGAATGGAATGGAATGGAATGGAATGGAATGGAATGGAATGGAATGGAATCAACCCGAGTAGAACGGAATGGAATGGAAAGGAATGGAATGGAATGGAATGAAATGGAATGGAATGGAATGGAATGGAATGGAATGGAATTCTATGGAATAGAATGGAATGGAATGGAATAGAATGGAATGGATTGGAATGGAATCGAATGGAATGGAATGGAATGGAATGGAATGGAATGGAATGGAATGGAATCAACCCGAGTAGAACGGAATGGATTGGAATGGAAAGGAATGGAATGGAATGGAATGGAATGAACGGAATGGAATGGAATGGAATGGAATCGAATGGAATCGAATGGAATCGAATGGAATGGAACGGAATGGAATGGAATGGAATGGAATCGAATGGAATGGAATGGAATGGAATGGAATCGAATGGAATCGAATGGAATGGAATGGAATGGAATGGAATGGAATGGAATGGAATGGAATCAACCCGAGTAGAACGGAATGGAATGGAATGGAATGGAATGGAATGGAATGGAATGGAATGGAATGGAATGGAATGGAATTCAATGGAATATAATGGAATGGAATGGAATGGAATGTAATGGAATGGAATGGAATGGCATCGAATGGAATGGAATGGAATGGAATGGAATGGAATGGAATGGAATGGAATGGAATGGAATGGAATGGAATTCAATGGAATAGAATGGAATGGAATGAAATGGAATGGAATCAACCCGAGTAGAATGGAATGGATTGTAATGGAATGGAATGGAATGGAATGGAATGGAATGGAATGGAATGGAATGGAATGGAATGGAATCGAATAGAATCGAATGGAATGGAATGGAATGGAATGGAATGGAATGGAATGGAATGGAATGGAATGGATTCAACCCGAGTAGAACGGAATGGAATGGAATGGAATAGAATGGAAAGGAATGGAATGGAATGGAATGGAATTCCATGGAATGGAATGGAATGGAATGGAAGGGAATAGAATCAACCCGAGTAGAACGGAATGGAATGGAATGGAATGGAATGGAATGGAATGGAATGGAATGGAATGGAATGGAATGGAATGGAATGGAATGGAATTCCATGGAATAGAATGGAATGGAATGTATTGGAATGGAATCAACCCGAGTAGAATGGAATGGATTGGAATGGAATGGAATGGAATGGAATGGAATGGAATGGAATGCAATGGAAAGGAATGGAATCAACCCGAGTAGAACGGAATGGAATGGAATGGAATGGAATGGAATTCAAAGAAATGGAATGGAATGGAATGGAATATAATGGAATGGAATCAACCCGAGTAGAACGGAATGGAATGGAATGGAATGGAATGGAATGGAATGGAATGGCATGGAATGGAATGGAATGGAATGGAATGGAATGGCATGGAATGGAATGGAATGGAATGAAATGGAATGGAATGGAATGGAATGGAATGGAATGGAATGGAATGGAATGGAATCGAATGGAATCGAATGGAATCGAATGGAATGGAGTGCAATAGAATGGAATCAACCCGAGTAGAAAGGAATGGAATGGAACGGAACGGAATGGAACGGAACGGAAAGGAATGGAATGGAGTGAAATGGAATGGAATCGAATGGAATCGAATGGAACCGAATGGAATGGAATGGAAGGGAATGGAATGGAATGGAATGGAGTGGAATGGAATCAACCCGAATAGAATGGAATGGACTGGAATGGAATGGAATGGAATGGAATAGAATGGAATGGAATGGAATCGAATGGAATCGAATGGAATCGAATGGAATGGAATGGAATGGAATGGAATCAACCCGAGTAGTACGGAATGGAATGGGATGGAATGGAATGGAATGGAATGGAATGGAATGGAATGGAATGGAATGGAATTCAATGGAATGGAATGGAATGGAATGGAATGGAATGGAATGGAATGGAATGGAATGGAATGGAATGGAATCTAATGGAATCGAATGGAATCGAATGGAATGGAATGGAATAGAATGGAATCAACCCGAGTAGAAAGGAATGGAATGGAATGGAATGGAATGGAATGGAATGGAATGGAATGGAATGGAATGGAATGGAATGGAATGGAATGGAATGGAATGGAATGCAATGAAATGGAAAGGAATGGAATGGAATCGAATGGAATGGACTGGAATGAAATGGAAAGGAATGGAATAGACTGGAATGGAATGGAATGGAATCAACCCGAGTAGAATGGAATGGATTGGAATGGAATGGAATGGAATCGAATGGAATCGAATGGAACCGAATGGAATGGAATGGAAGGGAATGGAATGGAATGGAATGGAATGGAATGGAATGGAATCAACCCGAGTAGAATGGAATGGATTGGAATGGAATGGAATATAATGTAATGGAATGGAATGGAATCGAATGGAATCGAATGGAATCGAATTGAATGGAATGGAATGGAATGGAATCGAATGGAATCGAATGGAATGGAATGGAATGGAATGGAATGGAATGGAATGGAATCAACCCGAGTAGAACGGAATGGAATGGAATGGAATGGAATGGAATGGAATGGAATGGAATGGAATTCAATGGAATAGAATTGAATGGAATGGAATGGAATGGAATCAACCCGAGTAGAATGGAATGGATTGGAATGGAATGGAATGGAATGGAATGGAATGGAATGGAATGGAATGGAATCAAACCGAGTAGAATGGAATGGATTGGAATGGAATCGAATGGAATGGAATGGAATGGAATGGAATGGAAAGGAATGGAATCAACCCGAGTAGAACGGAATGGAATGGAATGGAATGGAATGGAATTCAAAGAAATGGAATGGAAATCAAAGAAATGGAATGGAATGGAATGGAATATAATGGAATGGAATCAACCCGAGTAGAACGGAATGGAATGGAATGGAATGGAATGGAATGAATGGAATGGCATGGAATGGAATGGAATGGAATGGAATGGCATGGAATGGAATGGAATGGAATGGAATGGAATGGAATCGAATGGAATCGAATGGAATCGAATGGAATGGAGTGGAATAGAATGGAATCAACCCGAGTAGAAAGGAATGGAATGGAACGGAACGGAATGGAACGGAATGGAAAGGAATGGAATGGAGTGAAATGGAATGGAATCGAATGGAATCGAATGGAACCGAATGGAATGGAATGGAAGGGAATGGAATGGAATGGAATGGAATCAACCCGAGTAGAATGGAATGGATAGGAATGGAATGGAATGGAATGGAATGGAATGGAATGGAATGGAATGGAATGGAATGGAATGGAATGGAATGGAATGGAATGGAATGGAATTCCATGGAATGGAATGGAGTGGAATGGAATGGAATGGAATGGAGTGGAATCTAATGGAATCGAATGGAATCGAATGGAATGGAATGGAATAGAATGGAATCAACCCGAGTAGAAAGGAATGGAATGGAATGGAATGGAATGGAATGGAATGGAATGGAATGGAATGCAATGAAATGGAAAGGAATGGAATGGAATCGAATGGAATGGACTGGAATGAAATGGAAAGGAATGGAATAGACTGGAATGGAATGGTATGGAATCAACCCGAGTAGAATGGAATGGATTGGAATGGAATGGAATGGAATCGAATGGAATCGAATGGAACCGAATGGAATGGAATGGAAGGGAATGGAATGGAATGGAATGGAATGGAATGGAATGGAATGGAATCAACCCGAGTAGAATGCAACGGATTGGAATGGAATGGAATATAATGTAATGGAATGGAATGGAATCGAATGGAATCGAATGGAATCGAATGGAATGTAATGGAATGGAATGGAATGGAATGGAATGGAATCAACCCGAGTAGAACGGAATGGAATGGAATGGAATGGAATGGAATGGAATGGAATGGAATGGAATGGAATGGAATTCAATGGAATGGAATGGAATGGAATGGAATGGAATGGAATCAACCCGAGTAGAACGGAATGGAATGGAATGGAATGGAATGGAATGGAATGGAATGGAATGGAATGGAATGGAATCAACCCGAGTAGAACGGAATGGAATGGAATGGAATAGAATGGAAAGGAATGGAATGGAATGGAATGGAATTCAATGGAATGGAATGGAATGGAATGGAATGGAAGGGAATAGAATCAACCCGAGTAGAACGGAATTGAATGGAATGGAATGGAATGGAATGGAATGGAATGGAATTCAATGGAATAGAATGGAATGGAATGGAATGAAATGGAATCAACCCGACTAGAATGGAATGGATTGGAATGGAATGGAATGGAATGGAATGGAATGGAATGGAATGGAATGGAATGGAAAGGAATGGAATCAACCCGAGTAGAACGGAATGGAATGGAATGGAATGGAATGGAATTCAAAGAAATGGAATGGAATGGAATGGAATATAATGGAATGTAATCAACCCGAGTAGAACGGAATGGAATGGAATGGAATGGAATGGAATGGATTGGCATGGAATGGAATGGAATGGAATGGAATGGCATGGAATGGAATGGAATGGAATGAAATGGAATGGAATGGAATGGAATGGAATGGAATGGAATGGAATCGAATGGAATCGAATGGAATCGAATGGAATGGAGTGGAATAGAATGGAATCAACCCGAGTAGAAAGGAATGGAATGGAATGGAACGGAATGGAACGGAACGGAAAGGAATGGAATGGAGTGAAATGGAATGGAATCGAATGGAATCGAATGGAACCGAATGGAATGGAATGGAAGGGAATGGAATGGAATGGAATGGAATCTAATGGAATCGAATGGAATCGAATGGAATGGAATGGAATAGAATGGAATGAACCCGAGTAGAAAGGAATGGAATGGAATGGAATGGAATGGAATGGAATGGAATGGAATGGAATGGAATGGAATGGAATGGAATGCAATGAAATGGAAAGGAATGGAATGGAATCGAATGGAATGGACTGGAATGAAATGGAAAGGAATGGAATAGACTGGAATGGAATTGAATGGAATCAACCCGAGTAGAATGGAATGGATTGGAATGGAATGGAATGGAATCGAATGGAATCGAATGGAACCGAATGGAATGGAATGGAAGGGAATGGAATAGAATGGAATGGAATGCAATGGAATCAACCCGAGTAGAATGGAATGGATTGGAATGGAATGGAATATAATGTAATGGAATGGAATGGAATCGAATGGAATCGAATGGAATCGAATGGAATGGAATGGAATGGAATGGAATCGAATGGAATCGAATGGAATGGAATGGAATGGAATGGAATGGAATGGAATGGAATCAACCCGAGTAGAACGGAATGGAATGGAATGGAATGGAATGGAATGGAATGGAATGGAATGGAATGGAATGGAATGGAATTCAATGGAATATAATGGAATGGAATGGAATGGAATGGAATGGAATGGAATGGAATTAACCCGAATAGAATGGAGTGGATTGGAATGGAATGGAATGGAATGGATTGGAATTCAGTGGAATAGAATGAAATGGAATGGAATGGAATGGAATGGAATGGAATGGAATCGAATGGAATCGGATGGAATGGAGTGGAATGGAATGGAATGGAATGGAATGGGATGGAATGGAGTGGAATGGAATGGAATGGAATAGAATGGAATGGAATGGAATGGAATGGAATGGAATGGAATGGAATGGAATGGAATGGAATGGAATGGAATGTAATTCAATGGAATATAATGGAATGGAATGGAATGGAATGGAATGGAATGGAATGGAATGGAATGGAATGGAATTAACCTTAGTAGAACGGAATGGAATGGAATGGAAAGGAATGGAATGGAATGGAATGGAATGGAATGGAATGGAATGGAATGGAATCGAATGGAATCGAATGGAATCGAATGGAATGGAATGCAATGGAATGGAATGGAATGGAATCGAATGGAATGGAACGGAATGGAATGGAGTGGAATGTAATGGAATGGAATGGAATGGAATGGAATTGAATGGAATAGAATGGAATGCAATGAAATGGAATGGAATCAATCCGAATAGAACGGAACGGAACGGAACAGAACGGAACGGAATGGAATGGAGTGAAATGGAATGGAATCAAATGGAATCGAATGGAACCGAATGGAATGGAATGGAAGGGAATGGAATGCAATGGAATGGAATGGAATGGAATGGAATCAACCCGAGTAGAATGGAATGGACTGGAATGGAATGGAATGGAATGGAATGGAATCGAATGGAATGGAATGGAATGGAATGGAATGGAATGGAATGGAATGGAATGGAATCAACCCGAGTAGAACGGAATGGAATG
This sequence comes from Gorilla gorilla gorilla, assembly GCF_029281585.2. Taxonomy (NCBI): domain Eukaryota; kingdom Metazoa; phylum Chordata; class Mammalia; order Primates; family Hominidae; genus Gorilla; species Gorilla gorilla. The sequence goes on along the minus strand of NC_073239.2, from coordinate 57,422,992 downwards.
GAATGGAATGGAATGGAATGGAATGGAATGGAATGGAATCAACCCGAGTAGAACGGAATGGAATGGAAAGGAATGGAATGGAATGGAATGAAATGGAATGGAATGGAATGGAATGGAATGGAATGGAATTCTATGGAATAGAATGGAATGGAATGGAATAGAATGGAATGGATTGGAATGGAATCGAATGGAATGGAATGGAATGGAATGGAATGGAATGGAATGGAATGGAATCAACCCGAGTAGAACGGAATGGATTGGAATGGAAAGGAATGGAATGGAATGGAATGGAATGAACGGAATGGAATGGAATGGAATGGAATCGAATGGAATCGAATGGAATCGAATGGAATGGAACGGAATGGAATGGAATGGAATGGAATCGAATGGAATGGAATGGAATGGAATGGAATCGAATGGAATCGAATGGAATGGAATGGAATGGAATGGAATGGAATGGAATGGAATGGAATCAACCCGAGTAGAACGGAATGGAATGGAATGGAATGGAATGGAATGGAATGGAATGGAATGGAATGGAATGGAATGGAATTCAATGGAATATAATGGAATGGAATGGAATGGAATGTAATGGAATGGAATGGAATGGCATCGAATGGAATGGAATGGAATGGAATGGAATGGAATGGAATGGAATGGAATGGAATGGAATGGAATGGAATTCAATGGAATAGAATGGAATGGAATGAAATGGAATGGAATCAACCCGAGTAGAATGGAATGGATTGTAATGGAATGGAATGGAATGGAATGGAATGGAATGGAATGGAATGGAATGGAATGGAATGGAATCGAATAGAATCGAATGGAATGGAATGGAATGGAATGGAATGGAATGGAATGGAATGGAATGGAATGGATTCAACCCGAGTAGAACGGAATGGAATGGAATGGAATAGAATGGAAAGGAATGGAATGGAATGGAATGGAATTCCATGGAATGGAATGGAATGGAATGGAAGGGAATAGAATCAACCCGAGTAGAACGGAATGGAATGGAATGGAATGGAATGGAATGGAATGGAATGGAATGGAATGGAATGGAATGGAATGGAATGGAATGGAATTCCATGGAATAGAATGGAATGGAATGTATTGGAATGGAATCAACCCGAGTAGAATGGAATGGATTGGAATGGAATGGAATGGAATGGAATGGAATGGAATGGAATGGAATGGAAAGGAATGGAATCAACCCGAGTAGAACGGAATGGAATGGAATGGAATGGAATGGAATTCAAAGAAATGGAATGGAATGGAATGGAATATAATGGAATGGAATCAACCCGAGTAGAACGGAATGGAATGGAATGGAATGGAATGGAATGGAATGGAATGGCATGGAATGGAATGGAATGGAATGGAATGGAATGGCATGGAATGGAATGGAATGGAATGAAATGGAATGGAATGGAATGGAATGGAATGGAATGGAATGGAATGGAATGGAATCGAATGGAATCGAATGGAATCGAATGGAATGGAGTGCAATAGAATGGAATCAACCCGAGTAGAAAGGAATGGAATGGAACGGAACGGAATGGAACGGAACGGAAAGGAATGGAATGGAGTGAAATGGAATGGAATCGAATGGAATCGAATGGAACCGAATGGAATGGAATGGAAGGGAATGGAATGGAATGGAATGGAGTGGAATGGAATCAACCCGAATAGAATGGAATGGACTGGAATGGAATGGAATGGAATGGAATAGAATGGAATGGAATGGAATCGAATGGAATCGAATGGAATCGAATGGAATGGAATGGAATGGAATGGAATCAACCCGAGTAGTACGGAATGGAATGGGATGGAATGGAATGGAATGGAATGGAATGGAATGGAATGGAATGGAATGGAATTCAATGGAATGGAATGGAATGGAATGGAATGGAATGGAATGGAATGGAATGGAATGGAATGGAATGGAATCTAATGGAATCGAATGGAATCGAATGGAATGGAATGGAATAGAATGGAATCAACCCGAGTAGAAAGGAATGGAATGGAATGGAATGGAATGGAATGGAATGGAATGGAATGGAATGGAATGGAATGGAATGGAATGGAATGGAATGGAATGCAATGAAATGGAAAGGAATGGAATGGAATCGAATGGAATGGACTGGAATGAAATGGAAAGGAATGGAATAGACTGGAATGGAATGGAATGGAATCAACCCGAGTAGAATGGAATGGATTGGAATGGAATGGAATGGAATCGAATGGAATCGAATGGAACCGAATGGAATGGAATGGAAGGGAATGGAATGGAATGGAATGGAATGGAATGGAATGGAATCAACCCGAGTAGAATGGAATGGATTGGAATGGAATGGAATATAATGTAATGGAATGGAATGGAATCGAATGGAATCGAATGGAATCGAATTGAATGGAATGGAATGGAATGGAATCGAATGGAATCGAATGGAATGGAATGGAATGGAATGGAATGGAATGGAATGGAATCAACCCGAGTAGAACGGAATGGAATGGAATGGAATGGAATGGAATGGAATGGAATGGAATGGAATTCAATGGAATAGAATTGAATGGAATGGAATGGAATGGAATCAACCCGAGTAGAATGGAATGGATTGGAATGGAATGGAATGGAATGGAATGGAATGGAATGGAATGGAATGGAATCAAACCGAGTAGAATGGAATGGATTGGAATGGAATCGAATGGAATGGAATGGAATGGAATGGAATGGAAAGGAATGGAATCAACCCGAGTAGAACGGAATGGAATGGAATGGAATGGAATGGAATTCAAAGAAATGGAATGGAAATCAAAGAAATGGAATGGAATGGAATGGAATATAATGGAATGGAATCAACCCGAGTAGAACGGAATGGAATGGAATGGAATGGAATGGAATGAATGGAATGGCATGGAATGGAATGGAATGGAATGGAATGGCATGGAATGGAATGGAATGGAATGGAATGGAATGGAATGGAATCGAATGGAATCGAATGGAATCGAATGGAATGGAGTGGAATAGAATGGAATCAACCCGAGTAGAAAGGAATGGAATGGAACGGAACGGAATGGAACGGAATGGAAAGGAATGGAATGGAGTGAAATGGAATGGAATCGAATGGAATCGAATGGAACCGAATGGAATGGAATGGAAGGGAATGGAATGGAATGGAATGGAATCAACCCGAGTAGAATGGAATGGATAGGAATGGAATGGAATGGAATGGAATGGAATGGAATGGAATGGAATGGAATGGAATGGAATGGAATGGAATGGAATGGAATGGAATGGAATTCCATGGAATGGAATGGAGTGGAATGGAATGGAATGGAATGGAGTGGAATCTAATGGAATCGAATGGAATCGAATGGAATGGAATGGAATAGAATGGAATCAACCCGAGTAGAAAGGAATGGAATGGAATGGAATGGAATGGAATGGAATGGAATGGAATGGAATGCAATGAAATGGAAAGGAATGGAATGGAATCGAATGGAATGGACTGGAATGAAATGGAAAGGAATGGAATAGACTGGAATGGAATGGTATGGAATCAACCCGAGTAGAATGGAATGGATTGGAATGGAATGGAATGGAATCGAATGGAATCGAATGGAACCGAATGGAATGGAATGGAAGGGAATGGAATGGAATGGAATGGAATGGAATGGAATGGAATGGAATCAACCCGAGTAGAATGCAACGGATTGGAATGGAATGGAATATAATGTAATGGAATGGAATGGAATCGAATGGAATCGAATGGAATCGAATGGAATGTAATGGAATGGAATGGAATGGAATGGAATGGAATCAACCCGAGTAGAACGGAATGGAATGGAATGGAATGGAATGGAATGGAATGGAATGGAATGGAATGGAATGGAATGGAATTCAATGGAATGGAATGGAATGGAATGGAATGGAATGGAATCAACCCGAGTAGAACGGAATGGAATGGAATGGAATGGAATGGAATGGAATGGAATGGAATGGAATGGAATGGAATCAACCCGAGTAGAACGGAATGGAATGGAATGGAATAGAATGGAAAGGAATGGAATGGAATGGAATGGAATTCAATGGAATGGAATGGAATGGAATGGAATGGAAGGGAATAGAATCAACCCGAGTAGAACGGAATTGAATGGAATGGAATGGAATGGAATGGAATGGAATGGAATTCAATGGAATAGAATGGAATGGAATGGAATGAAATGGAATCAACCCGACTAGAATGGAATGGATTGGAATGGAATGGAATGGAATGGAATGGAATGGAATGGAATGGAATGGAATGGAAAGGAATGGAATCAACCCGAGTAGAACGGAATGGAATGGAATGGAATGGAATGGAATTCAAAGAAATGGAATGGAATGGAATGGAATATAATGGAATGTAATCAACCCGAGTAGAACGGAATGGAATGGAATGGAATGGAATGGAATGGATTGGCATGGAATGGAATGGAATGGAATGGAATGGCATGGAATGGAATGGAATGGAATGAAATGGAATGGAATGGAATGGAATGGAATGGAATGGAATGGAATCGAATGGAATCGAATGGAATCGAATGGAATGGAGTGGAATAGAATGGAATCAACCCGAGTAGAAAGGAATGGAATGGAATGGAACGGAATGGAACGGAACGGAAAGGAATGGAATGGAGTGAAATGGAATGGAATCGAATGGAATCGAATGGAACCGAATGGAATGGAATGGAAGGGAATGGAATGGAATGGAATGGAATCTAATGGAATCGAATGGAATCGAATGGAATGGAATGGAATAGAATGGAATGAACCCGAGTAGAAAGGAATGGAATGGAATGGAATGGAATGGAATGGAATGGAATGGAATGGAATGGAATGGAATGGAATGGAATGCAATGAAATGGAAAGGAATGGAATGGAATCGAATGGAATGGACTGGAATGAAATGGAAAGGAATGGAATAGACTGGAATGGAATTGAATGGAATCAACCCGAGTAGAATGGAATGGATTGGAATGGAATGGAATGGAATCGAATGGAATCGAATGGAACCGAATGGAATGGAATGGAAGGGAATGGAATAGAATGGAATGGAATGCAATGGAATCAACCCGAGTAGAATGGAATGGATTGGAATGGAATGGAATATAATGTAATGGAATGGAATGGAATCGAATGGAATCGAATGGAATCGAATGGAATGGAATGGAATGGAATGGAATCGAATGGAATCGAATGGAATGGAATGGAATGGAATGGAATGGAATGGAATGGAATCAACCCGAGTAGAACGGAATGGAATGGAATGGAATGGAATGGAATGGAATGGAATGGAATGGAATGGAATGGAATGGAATTCAATGGAATATAATGGAATGGAATGGAATGGAATGGAATGGAATGGAATGGAATTAACCCGAATAGAATGGAGTGGATTGGAATGGAATGGAATGGAATGGATTGGAATTCAGTGGAATAGAATGAAATGGAATGGAATGGAATGGAATGGAATGGAATGGAATCGAATGGAATCGGATGGAATGGAGTGGAATGGAATGGAATGGAATGGAATGGGATGGAATGGAGTGGAATGGAATGGAATGGAATAGAATGGAATGGAATCAACCCGAGTAGAACGGAATGGAATGGAAAGGAATGGAATGGAATGGAATGGAATGGAATGGAATGGAATGGAATGGAATGGAATGGAATGGAATTCAATGGAATAGAATGGAATGGAATGGAATAGAATGGAATGGATTGGAATGGAATGGAATGGAATGGAATGGAATGGAATGGAATGGAATGGAATGGAATGGAATGGAATCAACCCGAGTAGAACGGAATGGATTGGAATGGAAAGGAATGGAATGGAATGGAATGGAATGAACGGAATGGAATGGAATCGAATGGAATCGAATGGAATCGCATGGAATGGAACGGAATGGAATGGAATGGAATGGAATCGAATGGAATGGAATGGAATGGAATGGAATGGAATGGAATGGAATGGAATGGAATGGAATGGAATGGAATGGAATGGAATCAACCCGAGTAGAACGGAATGGAATGGAATGGAATGGAATGGAATGGAATGGAATGGAATGGAATGGAAAGGAATGGAATTCAATGGAATATAATGGAATGGAATGGAATGGAATCGAATGGAATCGAATGGAATGGAATGGAATGGAATGGAATGGAATGGAATGGGATCGAATGGAATGGAACGGAATGGAATGGAATGGAATGGAATGGAATGGAATGGAATGGAATGGAATTCAATGGAATAGAATGGAATGGAATGAAATGGAATGGAATCAACCCGAGTAGAATGGAATGGATTGTAATGTAATGGAATGGAATGGAATGGAATGGAATGGAATGGAATGGAATCGAATGGAATCGAATGGAATGGAATGGAAAGGAATGGAATGGAATGGAATGGAATGGAATGGAATGGAATGGAATGGAATGGAATGGAATCAACCCGAGTAGAACGGAATGGAATGGAATGGAATAGAATGGAAAGGAATGGAATGGAATGGAATGGAATTCAATGGAATGGAATGGAATGGAATGGAAGGGAATAGAATCAACCCGAGTAGAACGGAATGGAATGGAATGGAATGGAATGGAATGGAATGGAATGGAATGGAATAGAATTCAATGGAATAGAATGGAATGGAATGGAATGGAATGGAATCAACCTGAGTAGAATGGAATGGATTGGAATGGAATGGAATGGAATGGAATGGAATGGAATGGAATGGAATGGAATGGAATGGAAAGGAATGGAATCAACCCGAGTAGAACGGAATGGAATGGAATGGAATGGAATTCAAAGAAATGGAATGGAATGGAATGGAATATAATGGAATGGAATCAACCCGAGTAGAACGGAATGGAATGGAATGGAATGGCATGGAATGGAATGGAATGGAATTGAATGGCATGGAATGGAATGGAATGGAATGAAATGGAATGGAATGGAATGGAATGGAATGGAATGGAATGGAATCGAATGGAATCGAATGGAATCGAATGGAATGGAGTGGAATAGAATGGAATCAACCCGAGTAGAAAGGAATGGAATGGAACGGAACGGAATGGAACGGAACGGAAAGGAATGGAATGGAGTGAAATGGAATGGAATCGAATGGAATCGAATGGAACCGAATGGAATGGAATGGAAGGGAATGGAATGGAATGGAATGGAATGGAATGGAATCAACCCGAGTAGAATGGAATGGATAGGAATGGAATGGAATGGAATGGAATAGAATGGAAAGGAATGGAATCGAATGGAATCGAATGGAATGGAATGGAATGGAATGGAATCAACCCGAGTAGAACGGAACGGAATGGAATGGAATGGAATGGAATGGAATGGAGTGGAATGGAATGGAATGGAATGGAATGGAATCTAATGGAATCGAATGGAATCGAATGGAATGGAATGGAATAGAATGGAATCAACCCGAGTAGAAAGGAATGGAATGGAGTGGAATGGAATGGAATGGAATGGAATCAACCCGAGTAGAACGGAATGGAATGGAATGGAATGGAATGGAATGGAATGGAATGGAATCAACCCGAGTAGAACGGAATGGAATGGAATGGAATGGAATGGAATGGAATGGAATGGAATGGAATGGAATGGAATGGAATGGAATTCAATGGAATATAATGGAATGGAATGGAATGGAATGGAATGGAATGGAATGGAATGGAATTAACCCGAATAGAATGGAGTGGATTGGAATGGAATGGAATGGAATGGATTGGAATTCAGTGGAATAGAATGAAATGGAATGGAATGGAATGGAATGGAATGGAATGGAATCGAATGGAATCGGATGGAATGGAGTGGAATGCAATGGAATGGAATGGAATGGGATGGAATGGAGTGGAATGGAATGGAATGGAATAGAATGGAATGGAATCAACCCGAGTAGAACGGAATGGAAGGGAAAGGAATGGAATGGAATGGAATGGAATGGAATGGAATGGAATGGAATGGAATGGAATGGAATTCAATGGAATAGAATGGAATGGAATGGAATAGAATGGAATGGATTGGAATGGAATGGAATGGAATGGAATGGAATGGAATGGAATGGAATGGAATGGAATGGAATGGAATGGAATCAACCCGAGTAGAACGGAATGGATCGGAATGGAAAGGAATGGAATGGAATGGAATGGAATGAACGGAATGGAATGGAATCGAATGGAATCGAATGGAATCGCATGGAATGGAACGGAATGGAATGGAATGGAATGGAATTCAATGGAATAGAATGAAATGGAATGGAATGGAATAGAATGGAATGGAATGGAATAGAATGGAATCGGATGGAATTGAGTGGAATGGAATGGAATGGAATGGAATGGAATGGAATGGAATGGAATGGAATGGAATGGAAAGGAATGGAATTCAATGGAATATAATGGAATGGAATGGAATGGAATCGAATGGAATCGAATGGAATCGAATGGAATGGAATGGAATGGAATGGGATCGAATGGAATGGAACGGAATGGAATGGAATGGAATGGAATGGAATGGAATGGAATGGAATTCAATGGAATAGAATGGAATGGAATGAAATGGAATGGAATCAACCCGAGTAGAATGGAATGGATTGTAATGTAATGGAATGGAATGGAATGGAATGGAATGGAATGGAATGGAATGGAATCGAATGGAATCGAATGGAATGGAATGGAATGGAATGGAATGGAATGGAATGGAATGGAATGGAATGGAATGGAATCAACCCGAGTAGAACGGAATGGAATGGAATGGAATAGAATGGAAAGGAATGGAATGGAATGGAATGGAATTCAATGGAATGGAATGGAATGGAATGGAAGGGAATAGAATCAACCCGAGTAGAACGGAATGGAATGGAATGGAATGGAATGGAATGGAATGGAATGGAATGGAATAGAATTCATTGGAATAGAATGGAATGGAATGGAATGGAATGGAATCAACCTGAGTAGAATGGAATGGATTGGAATGGAATGGAATGGAATGGAATGGAATGGAATGGAATGGAATGGAAAGGAATGGAATCAACCCGAGTAGAACGGAATGGAATGGAATGGAATGGAATGGAATTCAAAGAAATGGAATGGAATGGAATGGAATATAATGGAATGGAATCAACCCGAGTAGAACGGAATGGAATGGAATGGAATGGCATGGAATGGAATGGAATGGAATTGAATGGCATGGAATGGAATGGAATGGAATGAAATGGAATGGAATGGAATGGAATGGAATGGAATGGAATGGAATCGAATGGAATCGAATGGAATCGAATGGAATGGAGTGGAATAGAATGGAATCAACCCGAGTAGAAAGGAATGGAATGGAACGGAACGGAATGGAACGGAACGGAAAGGAATGGAATGGAGTGAAATGGAATGGAATCGAATGGAATCGAATGGAACCGAATGGAATGGAATGGAAGGGAATGGAATGGAATGGAATGGAATGGAATGGAATCAACCCGAGTAGAATGGAATGGATAGGAATGGAATGGAATGGAATGGAATCAACCCGAGTAGAACGGAACGGAATGGAATGGAATGGAATGGAATGGAATGGAATGGAATGGAATGGAATGGAATCTAATGGAATCGAATGGAATCGAATGGAATGGAATGGAATAGAATGGAATCAACCCGAGTAGAAAGGAATGGAATGGAATGGAATGGAATGGAATGGAATGGAATGGAATCAACCCGAGTAGAACGGAATGGAATGGAATGGAATGGAATGGAATGGAATGGAATGGAATCAACCCGAGTAGAACGGAATGGAATGGAAAGGAATGGAATGGAATGGAATGGAATGGAATGGAATGGAATGGAATGGAATGGAATGGAATTCTATGGAATAGAATGGAATGGAATGGAATAGAATGGAATGGATTGGAATGGAATCGAATGGAATGGAATGGAATGGAATGGAATGGAATGGAATGGAATGGAATGGAATGGAATGGAATGGAATGGAATCAACCCGAGTTGAACGGAATGGATTGGAATGGAAAGGAATGGAATGGAATGGAATGGAATGAACGGAATGGAATGGAATGGAATGGAATCGAATGGAATCGAATGGAATCGAATGGAATGGAACGGAATGGAATGGAATGGAATGGAATCGAATGGAATGGAATGGAATGGAATGGAATCGAATGGAATGGAATGGAATGGAATGGAATGGAATGGAATGGAATGGAATGGAATGGAATGGAATGGAATCAACCCGAGTAGAACGGAATGGAATGGAATGGAATGGAATGGAATGGAATGGAATGGAATGGAATGGAATGGAATTCAATGGAATATAATGGAATGGAATGGAATGGAATGTAATGGAATGGAATGGAATGGAATGGAATGGCATCGAATGGAATGGAATGGAATGGAATGGAATGGAATGGAATGGAATAGAATGGAATGGAATGGAATGGAATTCAATGGAATAGAATGGAATGGAATGAAATGGAATGGAATCAACCCGAGTAGAATGGAATGGATTGTAATGGAATGGAATGGAATGGAATGGAATGGAATGGAATGGAATGGAATGGAATGGAATGGAATCGAATAGAATCGAATGGAATGGAATGGAATGGAATGGAATGGAATGGAATGGAATGGAATGGAATGGATTCAACCCGAGTATAACGGAATGGAATGGAATGGAATAGAATGGAAAGGAATGGAATGGAATGGAATGGAATTCCATGGAATGGAATGGAATGGAATGGAATTCCATGGAATGGAATGGAATGGAATGGAAGGGAATAGAATCAACCCGAGTAGAACGGAATGGAATGGAATGGAATGGAATGGAATGGAATGGAATGGAATGGAATGGAATGGAATCGAATGGAATGGAATTCAATGGAATAGAATGGAATGGAATGTATTGGAATGGAATCAACCCGAGTAGAATGGAATGGATTGGAATGGAATGGAATGGAATGGAATGGAATGGAATGGAATGGAATGGAAAGGAATGGAATCAACCCGAGTAGAACGGAATGGAATGGAATGGAATGGAATGGAATTCAAAGAAATGGAATGGAATGGAATGGAATATAATGGAATGGAATCAACCCGAGTAGAACGGAATGGAATGGAATGGAATGGAATGGAATGGAATGGAATGGAATGGAATGGAATGGAATGGCATGGAATGGAATGGAATGGAATGGAATGGCATGGAATGGAATGGAATGGAATGAAATGGAATGGAATGGAATGGAATGGAATGGAATGGAATGGAATGGAATGGAATCGAATGGAATCGAATGGAATCGAATGGAATGGAGTGCAATAGAATGGAATCAACCCGAGTAGAAAGGAATGGAATGGAACGGAACGGAATGGAACGGAACGGAAAGGAATGGAATGGAGTGAAATGGAATGGAATCGAATGGAATCGAATGGAACCGAATGGAATGGAATGGAAGGGAATGGAATGGAATGGAATGGAGTGGAATGGAATCAACCCGAAAAGAATGGAATGGACTGGAATGGAATGGAATCAAATGGAATAGAATGGAATGGAATGGAATAGAATGGAATCGAATGGAATGGAATGGAATGGAATGGAATGGAATGGAATCAACCCGAGTAGTACGGAATGGAATGGGATGGAATGGAATGGAATGGAATGGAATGGAATGGAATGGAATGGAATGGAATTCAATGGAATGGAATGGAATGGAATGGAATGGAATGGAATGGAATGGAATGGAATGGAATGGAATGGAATGGAATCTAATGGAATCGAATGGAATCGAATGGAATGGAATGGAATAGAATGGAATCAACCCGAGTAGAAAGGAATGGAATGGAATGGAATGGAATGGAATGGAATGGAATGGAATGGAATGGAATGGAATGCAATGAAATGGAAAGGAATGGAATGGAATCGAGTGGAATGGACTGGAATGAAATGGAAAGGAATGGAATAGACTGGAATGGAATGGAATGGAATCAACCCGAGTAGAATGGAATGGATTGGAATGGAATGGAATGGAATCGAATGGAATCGAATGGAACCGAATGGAATGGAATGGAAGGGAATGGAATGGAATGGAATGGAATGGAATGCAATGGAATCAACCCGAGTAGAATGGAATGGATTGGAATGGAATGGAATATAATGTAATGGAATGGAATGGAATCGAATGGAATCGAATGGAATCGAATTGAATGGAATGGAATGGAATGGAATCGAATGGAATCGAATGGAATGGAATGGAATGGAATGGAATGGAATGGAATGGAATGGAATCAACCCGAGTAGAACGGAATGGAATGGAATGGAATGGAATGGAATGGAATGTAATGGAATGGAATGGAATGGAATGGAATGGAATTCAATGGAATAGAATTGAATGGAATGGAATGGAATGGAATCAACCCGAGTAGAATGGAATGGATTGGAATGGAATGGAATGGAATGGAATGGAATGGAATGGAATGGAATGGAATCAACCCGAGTAGAATGGAATGGATTGGAATGGAATCGAATGGAATGGAATGGAATGGAATGGAATGGAAAGGAATGGAATCAACCCGAGTAGAACGGAATGGAATGGAATGGAATGGAATGGAATTCAAAGAAATGGAATGGAATTCAAAGAAATGGAATGGAATGGAATGGAATATAATGGAATGGAATCAACCCGAGTAGAACGGAATGGAATGGAATGGAATGGAATGGAATGAATGGAATGGCATGGAATGGAATGGAATGGAATGGAATGGCATGGAATGGAATGGAATGGAATGAAATGGAATGGAATGGAATGGAATGGAATGGAATGGAATGGAATGGAATCGAATGGAATCGAATGGAATCGAATGGAATGGAGTGGAATAGAATGGAATCAACCCGAGTAGAAAGGAATGGAATGGAACGGAACGGAATGGAACGGAATGGAAAGGAATGGAATGGAGTGAAATGGAATGGAATCGAATGGAATCGAATGGAACCTAATGGAATGGAATGGAAGGGAATGGAATGGAATGGAATGGAATCAACCCGAGTAGAATTGAATGGATAGGAATGGAATGGAATGGAATGGAATGGAATGGAATGGAATGGAATGGAATGGAATGGAATGGAATGGAATGGAATGGAATTCCATGGAAAGGAATGGAGTGGAATGGAATGGAATGGAATGGAGTGGAATCTAATGGAATCGAATGGAATCGAATGGAATGGAATGGAAAAGAATGGAATCAACCCGAGTAGAAAGGAATGGAATGGAATGGAATGGAATGGAATGGAATGGAATGGAATGAAATGCAATGAAATGGAAAGGAATGGAATGGAATCGAATGGAATGGACTGGAATGAAATGGAAAGGAATGGAATAGACTGGAATGGAATGGTATGGAATCAACCCGAGTAGAATGGAATGGATTGGAATGGAATGGAATGGAATCGAATGGAATCGAATGGAACCGAATGGAATGGAATGGAAGGGAATGGAATGGAATGGAATGGAATGGAATGGAATGGAATGGAATCAACCCGAGTAGAATGCAATGGATTGGAATGGAATGGAATATAATGTAATGGAATGGAATGGAATCGAATGGAATCGAATGGAATCGAATGGAATGTAATGGAATGGAATGGAATGGAATGGAATGGAATCAACCCGAGTAGAACGGAATGGAATGGAATGGAATGGAATGGAATGGAATGGAATGGAATGGAATTCAATGGAATGGAATGGAATGGAATGGAATTCAATGGAATGGAATGGAATGGAATGGAATGGAATGGAATGGAATCAACCCGAGTAGAACGGAATGGAATGGAATGGAATGGAATGGAATGGAATGGAATGGAATGGAATTCAATGGAATGGAATGGAATGGAATGGAATGGAATGGAATGGAATCAACCCGAGTAGAACGGAATGGAATGGAATGGAATGGAATGGAATGGAATGGAATGGAATGGAATCAACCCGAGTAGAACGGAATGGAATGGAATGGAATGGAATGGCATGGAATCGAATGGAATGGAATGGAATGGAATGGAATGGAATGGAATTCAATGGAATTCAATGGAATATAATGGAATGGAATGGAATGGAATGGAATGGAATGGAATGGAATCAACCCGAGTAGAACGGAATGGAATGGAATGGAAAGGAATGGAATGGAATGGAATGGAATGGAATGGAATGGAATGGAATGGAATGGAATGGAATCGAATGGAATCGAATGGAATCGAATGGAATGGAATGCAATGGAATGGAATGGAATGGAATCGAATGGAATGGAACGGAATGGAATGGAATGGAATGGATTAGAATGGAATGGAATGGAATGGAATGGAATTGAATGGAATAGAATGGAATGCAATGAAATGGAATGGAATCAACCCGAATAGAACGGAACGGAACGGAACGGAACGGAACGGAACGGAATGGAATGGAGTGAAATGGAATGGAATCAAATGGAATCGAATGGAACCGAATGGAATGGAATGGAAGGGAATGGAATGCAATGGAATGGAATGGAATGGAATGGAATCAACCCGAGTAGAATGGAATGGACTGGAATGGAATGGAATGGAATGGAATGGAATCGAATGGAATGGAATGGAATGGAATGGAATGGAATGGAATGGAATGGAATGGAATGGAATGGAATCAACCCGAGTAGAACGGAATGGAATGGAATGGAATGGAATGGAATGGAATGGAATCAACCCGAGTAGAACGGAATGGAATGGAAAGGAATGGAATGGAATGGAATGGAATGGAATGGAATGGAATGGAATGGAATGGAATGGAATGGAATGGAATTCAATGGAATGGAATGGAATGGAATGGAATGGAATGGAATGGAATGGAATGGAATGGAATGGAATCAACCCGAGTAGAACGGAATGGATTGGAATGGAAGGGAATGGAATGGAATGGAATGGAATGAACGGAATGGAATGGAATCGAATGGAATCGAATGGAATCGAATGGAATGGAATGGAATGGAATGGAATGGAATGGAATCGAATGGAATGGAATGGAATGGAATGGAATGGAATGGAATGGAATGGAATGGAATGGAATGGAATCAACCCGAGTAGAACGTAATGGAATGGAATGGAATGGAATGGAATGGAATGGAATGGAATGGAATGGAATGGAATTCAATGGAATATAATGGAATGGAATGGAATGGAATGGAATGGAATGGAATGGAATGGAATGGAATGGAATCGAATGGAATGGAATGGAATGGAATGGAATGGAATCGAATGGAACGGAACGGAATGGAATGGAATGGAATGGAATGGAATGGAATGGAATGGAATGGAATGGAATTCAATGGAATAGAATGGAATGGAATGAAATGGAATGGAATCAACCCGAGTAGAATGGAATGGATTGTAATGGAATGGAATGGAATGGAAGGGAATGGAATGGAATGGAATGGAATGGAATGTAATCGAATAGAATCGAATGGAATGGAATGGAATGGAATGGAGTGGAATGGAATGGAATGGAATGGAATGGAATCAACCCGAGTAGAACGGAATGGAATGGAATGGAATAGAATGGAAAGGAATGGAATGGAATGGAATGGAATTCAATGGAATGGAATGGAATGGAATGGAAGGGAATAGAATCAACCCGAGTAGAACGGAATGGAATGGAATGGAATGGAATGGAATGGAATGGAATTCAATGGAATCGAATGGAATCGAATGGAATGGATTGGAATGGAATGGAGTGGCATGGAATGGAATGGAATGGAATGGAATGGAATGGAATGGAATCAACCCGAGTAGATTGGAATGGATTGGAATGGAATGGAATGGAATGGAATGTAATTCAATGGAAAAAATGAAATGGAATGGAATGGAATGGAATCGAATGGAATCGAATGGAATCGAATGGAATGGAGTGGAATAGAATGGAATCAACCCGAGAAGAATGGAATGGAATGGAACGGAATGGAATGGAATGGAATGGAATTCAATGGAATGGAGCGGAATGGAATGCAATCAACCCGAGTAGAACGGAATGGAATGGAATGGAAAGGAATGGAATGGAATGGAATGGAATGGAATGGAATGGAATGGAATGGAATGGAGTGGAATGGAGTGGAATGGAATGGAATGGAATGGAATGGAATGGAATTCTATGGAATAGAATGGAATGGAATTGAATGGAATGGAATGGAATCAACCCGAGTAGAAAGGAATGGAACGGAATGGAATGGAATGGAATGGAATGGAATGGAATGGAAAGGAATGGAATGGAATGCAATGAAATGGAATGGAATCGAATGGAATCGAATGGAATGGACTGGAATGAAATGGAATGGAATGGAATGGAATGGAATGGAACGGAACGGAATGGAATGGAATGGAATGGAATGGAATTGAATGGAATGGATTGGAATGGAATGGAATGGAATGGAATGAACCCGAGTAGAACGGAATGGAATGGAATGGAATGGAATGGAATGGAATGGAATGGAATGGAATGGAATGGAATGGAATGGAATGGAATGGAATGGAACGGAATGGAATCAACCCTAGTAGAATGGAATGGATAGGAATGGAATGGAATGGAATGGAATGTAATTCAATAGAATGGAATGGAAGGGAATGGAAAGGAATGGAATGGAATGGAATGGAATGGAATGGAATGGAATCGAATGGAATCGAATGGAATCGAATGGAATGGAGTGGAATAGAGTGGAATCAACCCGAATAGAACGGAACGGAACAGAACGGAACGGAACGGAACGGAATGGAATGGAGTGAAATGGAATGGAATCAAATGGAGTCGAATGGAACCGAATGGAATGGAATGGAAGGGAATGGAATGGAATGGAATGGAATGGAATGGAATGGAATGGAATGGATTCAACCCGAGTAGAACGGAATGGAATGGAATGGAATGGAATGGAATGGAATGGAATGGAATGCAATGGAATGGAATGGAATGGAATGGAATGGAATGGAATGGAATGAACCCGAGTAGAACGGAATGGAATGGAATGGAATTGAATGGAATGGAATGGAATGGAATGGAATGGAATGGAATGGAATCGAATGGAATCGAATGGAATCGAATGGAATGGAATGGAATGGAATGGAATGGAATGGAATGGAATGGAATCGAATGGAATGGAATGGAATGGAATGGAATGGAATGGAATGGAATGGAATGGAATGGAATCAACCCGAGTAGATTGGAATGGATTGGAATAGAATGGAATGGAATGGAATGGAATTCAATGGAAAAAATGAAATGGAATGGAATGGAATGGAATGGAATGGAATGGAATCGAATGGAATCGAATGGAATGGAATGGAATGGAATGGAATGGAATGGAATGGAATCGTATGGAATTGAATGGAATGGAATGGAATGGAATGGAATGGAATGGAATGGAATGGAATCGAATGGAATCGAATGGAATTGAATGGAACGGAATGGAATGGAATGGAATGGAATGGAATGGAATGGAATGGAATGGAATCAACCCGAGTAGATTGGAATGGATTGGAATGGAATGGAATGGAATGGAATCAACCCGAGTAGAATGGAATGCATTGGGATGGAATGGAATGGAATGGAATGGAATCGAATGGAATGGAATGGAATCGAATGGAATGGAAAGGAATGGAATGGACGCGAGTTGAACGGAATGGAATGGAATGGAATGGAATGGAATGGAATGGAATGGAATGGAATGGAATGAACCCGAGTAGAACGGAATGGAATGGAATGGAATGGAATGGAATGGAATGGAATGGAATGGAATGGAATCAACCCGAGTAGAATGGAATGGATAGGAATGGAATGGAATGGAATGGAATGGAATGGAATGGAATGGAATGGAATCGAATGGAATGGAATGGAATGGAATGGAATGGAATGGAATGGAATGGAATCGAATGGAATGGAATGGAATGGAATGGAATCGAATGGATTGGAATGGAATGGAATGGAATGGACCCGAGTAGAACGGAATGGAATGGATTGGAATGGAATGGAATGGAAAGGAATGAACCCGAATAGAACGGAATGGAATGGAATGGAATGGAATGGAATGGAATGGAATGGAATGGAATGGATTCGAAAGGAATGGAATGGAATGGAATGGAATGGAATGGAATGGAATGGAATGGAATGGAATTTAATCGAATGGAATCGAATGGAATGGAATGGAATGGAATTCAATGGAATAGAATGGAATGGAATGGAATGGAATGGAATCAACCCGAGTAGAAAGGAGTGGAACGGAATGGAATGGAATGGAATGGAATGGAATGGAAAGGAATGGAATGGAATGGAAAGGAATGCAATGAAATGGAATGGAATCGAATGGAATCGAATGGAATGGACTGGAATGAAATGGAATGGAATGGAATGGAATGGAATGGAATGGAATGGAATGGAATGGAAAGGAATGGAATGGACGCGAGTTGAACGGAACGGAATGGAATGGAATGGAATGGAATGGAATGGAATGCAATGGAATGGAATGGAATGGAATGAACCCGAGTAGATCGGAATGGAATGGAATGGAATGGAATGGAATGGAATGGAATGGAATCAACCCGAGTAGAATGGAATGGATAGGAATGGAATGGAATGGAATGGAATGGAATGGAATCGAATGGAATCGAATGGAATGGAATGGAATGGAATGGAATGGAATGGAATCGAATGGAATGGAATGGAATGGAATGGAATGGAATGGAATGGAATGGAATGGAATGGAATGGAATGGAATGGAATGGAATGGAATGGAATCAACCCGAGTAGATTGGAATGGATTGGAACGGAATTGAATGGAGTGGAATGGAATTCAATGGAAAAAATGAAATGGAATGGAATGGAAAGGAATGGAATGGAATCGAATGGAATGGAATGGAATGGAATGGAATGGAATGGAATGGAATGGAATGGAATGGAATGGAATGGAATCGAATGGAATCGAATGGAATGGATTGGAATGGAATGGAGTGGCATGGAATGGAATGGAATGGAATGGAATGGAATGTAATTCAATGGAAAAAATGAAATGGAATGGAATGGAATGGAATCGAATGGAATCGAATGGAATCGAATGGAATGGAGTGGAATAGAATGGAATCAACCCGAGAAGAACGGAATGGAATGGAACGGAATGGAATGGAATGGAATGGAATTCAATGGAATGGAACGGAATGGAATGCAATCAACCCGAGTAGAACGGAATGGAATGGAATGGAAAGGAATGGAATGGAATGGAATGGAATGGAATGGAATGGAATGGAATTCAATGGAATGGAACGGAACGGAACGGAATGGAATGGAATGGAATGGAATGGAATGGAATGGAGTGGAATGGAATGGAATGGAATGGAATGGAATGGAATGGAATGGAATGGAATGGAATGGAATTCTATGGAATGGAATGGAATTCTATGGAATAGAATGGAATGGAATTGAATGGAATGGAATGGAATCAACCCGAGTAGAAAGGAATGGAACGGAATGGAATGGAATGGAATGGAATGGAATGGAATGGAATGGAAAGGAATGGAATGGAATGCAATGAAATGGAATGGAATCGAATGGAATCGAATGGAATGGACTGGAATGAAATGGAATGGAATGGAATGGAATGGAATGGAACGGAACGGAACGGAACGGAACGGAACGGAACGGAACGGAATGGAATGGAATGGAATCGAATGGAATGGAATGGAATCGAATGGAATGGAAAGGAATGGAATGGACGCGAGTTGAACGGAATGGAATGGAATGGAATGGAATGGAATGGAATGGAATGGAATGGAATTCTATGGAATAGAATGGAATGGAATTGAATGGAATGGAATGGAATCAACCCGAGTAGAAAGGAATGGAACGGAATGGAATGGAATGGAATGGAATGGAATGGAATGGAAAGGAATGGAATGGAATGCAATGAAATGGAATGGAATCGAATGGAATCGAATGGAATGGACTGGAATGAAATGGAATGGAATGGAATGGAACGGAACGGAATGGAATGGAATGGAATGGAATGGAATGGAATTGAATGGAATGGATTGGAATGGAATGGAATGGAATGGAATGAACCCGAGTAGAACGGAATGGAATGGAATGGAATGGAATGGAATGGAATGGAATGGAATGGAATGGAATGGAATGGAATGGAATGGAACGGAATGGAATCAACCCTAGTAGAATGGAATGGATAGGAATGGAATGGAATGGAATGGAATGTAATTCAATAGAATGGAATGGAAGGGAATGGAAAGGAATGGAATGGAATGGAATGGAATGGAATGGAATGGAATGGAATCGAATGGAATCGAATGGAATCGAATGGAATGGAGTGGAATAGAGTGGAATCAACCCGAATAGAACGGAACGGAACAGAACGGAACGGAACGGAACGGAATGGAAAGGAGTGAAATGGAATGGAATCAAATGGAGTCGAATGGAACCGAATGGAATGGAATGGAAGGGAATGGAATGGAATGGAATGGAATGGAATGGAATGGAATGGATTCAACCCGAGTAGAACGGAATGGAATGGAATGGAATGGAATGGAATGGAATGGAATGCAATGGAATGGAATGGAATGGAATGGAATGGAATGGAATGGAATGAACCCGAGTAGAACGGAATGGAATGGAATGGAATTGAATGGAATGGAATGGAATGGAATGGAATGGAATGGAATGGAATCGAATGGAATCGAATGGAATCGAATGGAATGGAATGGAATGGAATGGAATGGAATGGAATCGAATGGAATGGAATGGAATGGAATGGAATGGAATGGAATGGAATGGAATGGAATGGAATCAACCCGAGTAGATTGGAATGGATTGGAATAGAATGGAATGGAATGGAATGGAATTCAATGGAAAAAATGAAATGGAATGGAATGGAATGGAATGGAATGGAATGGAATCGAATGGAATCGAATGGAATGGAATGGAATGGAATGGAATGGAATGGAATGGAATCGTATGGAATGGAATGGAATGGAATGGAATGGAATGGAATGGAATGGAATCGAATGGAATCGAATGGAATTGAATGGAACGGAATGGAATGGAATGGAATGGAATGGAATGGAATGGAATGGAATGGAATGGAATCAACCCGAGTAGATTGGAATGGATTGGAATGGAATGGAATGGAATGGAATCAACCCGAGTAGAATGGAATGCATTGGGATGGAATGGAATGGAATGGAATGGAATCGAATGGAATGGAATGGAATCGAATGGAATGGAAAGGAATGGAATGGACGCGAGTTGAACGGAATGGAATGGAATGGAATGGAATGGAATGGAATGGAATGGAATGGAATGGAATGAACCCGAGTAGAACGGAATGGAATGGAATGGAATGGAATGGAATGGAATGGAATGCAATGGAATGGAATGGAATGGAATGGAATCAACCCGAGTAGAATGGAATGGATAGGAATGGAATGGAATGGAATGGAATGGAATGGAATGGAATGGAATGGAATGGAATGGAATGGAATGGAATGGAATGGAATGGAATGGAATGGAATCGAATGGAATGGAATGGAATGGAATGGAATCGAATGGATTGGAATGGAATGGAATGGAATGGACCCGAGTAGAACGGAATGGAATGGATTGGAATGGAATGGAATGGAAAGGAATGAACCCGAATAGAACGGAATGGAATGGAATGGAATGGAATGGAATGGAATGGAATGGAATGGATTCGAAAGGAATGGAATGGAATGGAATGGAATGGAATGGAATGGAATGGAATTTAATCGAATGGAATCGAATGGAATGGAATGGAATGGAATTCAATGGAATAGAATGGAATGGAATGGAATGGAATGGAATCAACCCGAGTAGAAAGGAGTGGAACGGAATGGAATGGAATGGAATGGAATGGAATGGAAAGGAATGGAATGGAATGGAAAGGAATGCAATGAAATGGAATGGAATCGAATGGAATCGAATGGAATGGACTGGAATGAAATGGAATGGAATGGAATGGAATGGAATGGAATGGAATGGAATGGAATGGAATGGAATGGAAAGGAATGGAATGGACGCGAGTTGAACGGAACGGAATGGAATGGAATGGAATGGAATGGAATGGAATGGAATGGAATGGAATGGAATGGAATGAACCCGAGTAGATCGGAATGGAATGGAATGGAATGGAATGGAATGGAATGGAATGGAATCAACCCGAGTAGAATGGAATGGATAGGAATGGAATGGAATGGAATGGAATGGAATGGAATCGAATGGAATCGAATGGAATGGAATGGAATGGAATGGAATGGAATGGAATCGAATGGAATGGAATGGAATGGAATGGAATGGAATGGAATGGAATGGAATGGAATGGAATGGAATGGAATGGAATGGAATGGAATGGAATGGAATGGAATGGAATCAACCCGAGTAGATTGGAATGGATTGGAACGGAATTGAATGGAGTGGAATGGAATTCAATGGAAAAAATGAAATGGAATGGAATGGAAAGGAATGGAATGGAATCGAATGGAATGGAATGGAATGGAATGGAATGGAATGGAGTGGAATGGAATGGAATGGAATGGAATGGAATCGAATGGAATCGAATGGAATGGATTGGAATGGAATGGAGTGGCATGGAATGGAATGGAATGGAATGGAATGGAATGTAATTCAATGGAAAAAATGAAATGGAATGGAATGGAATGGAATCGAATGGAATCGAATGGAATCGAATGGAATGGAGTGGAATAGAATGGAATCAACCCGAGAAGAACGGAATGGAATGGAACGGAATGGAATGGAATGGAATGGAATTCAATGGAATGGAACGGAATGGAATGCAATCAACCCGAGTAGAACGGAATGGAATGGAATGGAAAGGAATGGAATGGAATGGAATGGAATGGAATGGAATGGAATGGAATGGAATGAACCCGAGTAGAACGGAATGGAATGGAATGGAATGGAATGGAATGGAATGGAATGGAATGGAATGGAATGGAATGGAATGGAATCAACCCGAGTAGAATGGAATGGATAGGAATGGAATGGAATGGAATGGAATGGAATGGAATGGAATGGAATCGAATGGAATGGAATGGAATGGAATGGAATGGAATGGAATGGAATGGAATCGAATGGAATGGAATGGAATGGAATGGAATCGAATGGATTGGAATGGAATGGAATGGAATGGACCCGATTAGAACGGAATGGAATGGATTGGAATGGAATGGAATGGAAAGGAATGAACCCGAATAGAACGGAATGGAATGGAATGGAATGGAATGGAATGGAATGGAATGGAATGGAATGGAATGGATTCGAAAGGAATGGAATGGAATGGAATGGAATGGAATGGAATGGAATGGAATTTAATCGAATGGAATCGAATGGAATGGAATGGAATGGAATTCAATGGAATAGAATGGAATGGAATGGAATGGAATGGAATCAACCCGAGTAGAAAGGAGTGGAACGGAATGGAATGGAATGGAATGGAATGGAATGGAAAGGAATGGAATGGAATGGAAAGGAATGCAATGAAATGGAATGGAATCGAATGGAATCGAATGGAATGGACTGGAATGAAATGGAATGGAATGGAATGGAATGGAATGGAATGGAATGGAATGGAATGGAATGGAATGGAAAGGAATGGAATGGACGCGAGTTGAACGGAACGGAATGGAATGGAATGGAATGGAATGGAATGGAATGGAATGGAATGGAATGGAATGGAATGAACCCGAGTAGATCGGAATGGAATGGAATGGAATGGAATGGAATGGAATGGAATGGAATCAACCCGAGTAGAATGGAATGGATAGGAATGGAATGGAATGGAATGGAATGGAATGGAATCGAATGGAATCGAATGGAATGGAATGGAATGGAATGGAATGGAATGGAATCGAATGGAATGGAATGGAATGGAATGGAATGGAATGGAATGGAATGGAATGGAATGGAATGGAATGGAATGGAATGGAATGGAATGGAATGGAATCAACCCGAGTAGATTGGAATGGATTGGAACGGAATTGAATGGAGTGGAATGGAATTCAATGGAAAAAATGAAATGGAATGGAATGGAAAGGAATGGAATGGAATCGAATGGAATGGAATGGAATGGAAAGGAATGGAATGGAGTGGAATGGAATGGAATGGAATGGAATGGAATCGAATGGAATCGAATGGAATGGATTGGAATGGAATGGAGTGGCATGGAATGGAATGGAATGGAATGGAATGGAATGTAATTCAATGGAAAAAATGAAATGGAATGGAATGGAATGGAATCGAATGGAATCGAATGGAATGGAATGGAATGGAGTGGAATAGAATGGAATCAACCCGAGAAGAACGGAATGGAATGGAACGGAATGGAATGGAATGGAATGGAATTCAATGGAATGGAACGGAATGGAATGCAATCAACCCGAGTAGAACGGAATGGAATGGAATGGAAAGGAATGGAATGGAATGGAATGGAATGGAATGGAATGGAATGGAATTCAATGGAATGGAACGGAACGGAACGGAATGGAATGGAATGGAATGGAATGGAATGGAATGGAGTGGAATGGAGTGGAATGGAATGGAATGGAATGGAATGGAATGGAATTCTATGGAATGGAATGGAATTCTATGGAATAGAATGGAATGGAATTGAATGGAATGGAATGGAATCAACCCGAGTAGAAAGGAATGGAACGGAATGGAATGGAATGGAATGGAATGGAATGGAATGGAATGGAATGGAAAGGAATGGAATGGAATGCAATGAAATGGAATGGAATCGAATGGAATCGAATGGAATGGACTGGAATGAAATGGAATGGAATGGAATGGAACGGAACGGAACGGAACGGAACGGAACGGAACGGAATGGAATGGAATGGAATCGAATGGAATGGAATGGAATCGAATGGAATGGAAAGGAATGGAATGGACGCGAGTTGAACGGAATGGAATGGAATGGAATGGAATGGAATGGAATGGAATGGAATGGAATGGAACGGAATGGAATCAACCCTAGTAGAATGGAATGGATAGGAATGGAATGGAATGGAATGGAATGTAATTCAATAGAATGGAATGGAAGGGAATGGAAAGGAATGGAATGGAATGGAATGGAATGGAATGGAATGGAATCGAATGGAATCGAATGGAATCGAATGGAATGGAGTGGAATAGAGTGGAATCAACCCGAATAGAACGGAACGGAACAGAACGGAACGGAACGGAACGGAATGGAATGGAGTGAAATGGAATGGAATCAAATGGAGTCGAATGGAACCGAATGGAATGGAATGGAAGGGAATGGAATGGAATGGAATGGAATGGAATGGAATGGAATGGAATCAACCCGAGTAGAACGGAATGGAATGGAATGGAATGGAATGCAATGGAATGGAATGCAATGGAATGGAATGGAATGGAATGGAATGGAATGGAATGGAATGAACCCGAGTAGAACGGAATGGAATGGAATGGAATTGAATGGAATGGAATGGAATGGAATGGAATGGAATGGAATGGAATCGAATGGAATCGAATGGAATCGAATGGAATGGAATGGAATGGAATGGAATGGAATCGAATGGAATGGAATGGAATGGAATGGAATGGAATGGAATGGAATGGAATGGAATGTAATGGAATCAACCCGAGTAGATTGGAATGGATTGGAATAGAATGGAATGGAATGGAATGGAATTCAATGGAAAAAATGAAATGGAATGGAATGGAATGGAATGGAATGGAATGGAATCGAATGGAATGGAATGGAATGGAATGGAATGGAATGGAATGGAATGGAATGGAATGGAATCGTATTGAATGGAATGGAATGGAATGGAATCGAATGGAATGGAATGGAATGGAATGGAATAGAATGGAATCGAACGGAATTGAATGGAACGGAATGGAATGGAATGGAATGGAATGGAATGGAATGGAATGGAATGGAATCAACCCGAGTAGATTGGAATGGATTGGAATGGAATGGAATGGAATGGAATCAACCCGAGTAGAATGGAATGCATTGGGATGGAATGGAATGGAATGGAATGGAATCGAATGGAATGGAATGGAATCGAATGGAATGGAAAGGAATGGAATGGACGCGAGTTGAACGGAATGGAATGGAATGGAATGGAATGGAATGGAATGGAATGGAATGGAATGGAATGGAATGAACCCGAGTAGAACGGAATGGAATGGAATGGAATGGAATGGAATGGAATGGAATGGAATGGAATGGAATGGAATGGAATGGAATCAACCCGAGTAGAATGGAATGGATAGGAATGGAATGGAATCGTATGGAATGGAATGGAATGGAATGGAATCGAATGGAATGGAATGGAATCGAATGGAATCAAATGGAACCGAATGGAATGGAATGGAAGGGAATGGATTGGAATGGAATGGAATGGAACGGAATCAACCCGAGTAGAATGGAATGCATTGGGATGGAATGGAATGGAATGGAATGGAATCGAATGGAATGGAATGGAATCGAATGGAATGGAAAGGAATGGAATGGACGCGAGTTGAACGGAATGGAATGGAATGGAATGGAATGGAATGGAATGGAATGGAATGGAATGAACCCGAGTAGAACGGAATGGAATGGAATGGAATGGAATGGAATGGAATGGAATGGAATGGAATGGAAAGGAATGGAATGGAATGGAAAGGAATGCAATGAAATGGAATGGAATCGAATGGAATCGAATGGAATGGACTGGAATGAAATGGAATGGAATGGAATGGAATGGAATGGAATGGAATCAACTCGAGTAGAATGGAATGCATTGGAATGGAATGGAATGGAATGGAATCGAATGGAATGGAATGGAATCGAATGGAATGGAAAGGAATGGAATGGACGCGAGTTGAACGGAACGGAATGGAATGGAATGGAATGGAATGGAATGGAATGGAATGGAATGGAATGGAATGGAATGAACCCGAGTAGATCGGAATGGAATGGAAAGGAATGGAATGGAATGGAATGGAATGGAATCAACCCGAGTAGAATGGAATGGATAGGAATGGAATGGAATGGAATGGAATGGAATGGAATCGAATGGAATCGAATGGAATGCAATGGAATGGAATGGAATGGAATGGAATCGAATGGAATGGAATGGAATGGAATGGAATCGAATGGAATGGAATGGAATGGAATGGAATGGAATGGAATGGAATGGAATGGAATGGAATGGAATGGAATGGAATCAACCCGAGTAGATTGGAATGGATTGGAATGGAATTGAATGGAGTGGAATGGAATTCAATGGAAAAAATGAAATGGAATGGAATGGAAAGGAATGGAATGGAATGGAATGGAATGGAATGGAATGGAATGGAATGGAATGGAATGGAATGGAATGGAATGGAATGGAATCGAATGGAATCGAATGGAATGGATTGGAATGGAATGGAGTGGCATGGAATGGAATGGAATGGAATGGAATGGAATGGAATCAACCCGAGTAGATTGGAATGGATTGGAATGGAATGGAATGGAATGGAATGTAATTCAATGGAAAAAATGAAATGGAATGGAATGGAATGGAATCGAATGGAATCGAATGGAATCGAATGGAATGGAGTGGAATAGAATGGAATCAACCCGAGAAGAACGGAATGGAATGGAACGGAAT
This sequence comes from Gorilla gorilla gorilla, assembly GCF_029281585.2. NCBI lineage: Eukaryota > Metazoa > Chordata > Mammalia > Primates > Hominidae > Gorilla > Gorilla gorilla. The sequence goes on along the minus strand of NC_073239.2, from coordinate 57,395,222 downwards.
GGAATGGAATGGAATGGAATTCAATGGAATGGAGCGGAATGGAATGCAATCAACCCGAGTAGAACGGAATGGAATGGAATGGAAAGGAATGGAATGGAATGGAATGGAATGGAATGGAATGGAATGGAATGGAATGGAATGGAATGGATTCAACCCGAGTAGAACGGAATGGAATGGAATGGAATGGAATGGAATGGAATGGAATGGAATGCAATGGAATGGAATGGAATGGAATGGAATGGAATGGAATGGAATGAACCCGAGTAGAACGGAATGGAATGGAATGGAATTGAATGGAATGGAATGGAATGGAATGGAATGGAATGGAATGGAATCGAATGGAATCGAATGGAATGGAATGGAATGGAATGGAATGGAATGGAATGGAATGGAATCGAATGGAATGGAATGGAATGGAATGGAATGGAATGGAATGGAATGGAATGGAATGGAATGGAATCAACCCGAGTAGATTGGAATGGATTGGAATAGAATGGAATGGAATGGAATGGAATTCAATGGAAAAAATGAAATGGAATGGAATGGAATGGAATGGAATGGAATGGAATCGAATGGAATCGAATGGAATGGAATGGAATGGAATGGAATGGAATGGAATGGAATGGAATCGTATGGAATGGAATGGAATGGAATGGAATGGAATGGAATGGAATGGAATCGAATGGAATCGAATGGAATTGAATGGAACGGAATGGAATGGAATGGAATGGAATGGAATGGAATGGAATGGAATGGAATCAACCCGAGTAGATTGGAATGGATTGGAATGGAATGGAATGGAATGGAATCAACCCGAGTAGAATGGAATGCATTGGGATGGAATGGAATGGAATGGAATGGAATCGAATGGAATGGAATGGAATCGAATGGAATGGAAAGGAATGGAATGGACGCGAGTTGAACGGAATGGAATGGAATGGAATGGAATGGAATGGAATGGAATGGAATGGAATGAACCCGAGTAGAACGGAATGGAATGGAATGGAATGGAATGGAATGGAATGGAATGGAATGGAATGGAATGGAATGGAATGGAATCAACCCGAGTAGAATGGAATGGATAGGAATGGAATGGAATGGAATGGAATGGAATGGAATGGAATGGAATGGAATGGAATGGAATCGAATGGAATGGAATGGAATGGAATGGAATCGAATGGATTGGAATGGAATGGAATGGAATGGACCCGAGTAGAACGGAATGGAATGGATTGGAATGGAATGGAATGGAAAGGAATGAACCCGAATAGAACGGAATGGAATGGAATGGAATGGAATGGAATGGAATGGAATGGAATGGAATGGAATGGATTCGAAAGGAATGGAATGGAATGGAATGGAATGGAATGGAATGGAATGGAATTTAATCGAATGGAATCGAATGGAATGGAATGGAATGGAATTCAATGGAATAGAATGGAATGGAATGGAATGGAATGGAATCAACCCGAGTAGAAAGGAGTGGAACGGAATGGAATGGAATGGAATGGAATGGAATGGAAAGGAATGGAATGGAATGGAAAGGAATGCAATGAAATGGAATGGAATCGAATGGAATCGAATGGAATGGACTGGAATGAAATGGAATGGAATGGAATGGAATGGAATGGAATGGAATGGAATGGAATGGAATGGAATGGAATGGAAAGGAATGGAATGGACGCGAGTTGAACGGAACGGAATGGAATGGAATGGAATGGAATGGAATGGAATGGAATGGAATGGAATGGAATGGAATGAACCCGAGTAGATCGGAATGGAATGGAATGGAATGGAATGGAATGGAATGGAATGGAATCAACCCGAGTAGAATGGAATGGATAGGAATGGAATGGAATGGAATGGAATGGAATGGAATCGAATGGAATCGAATGGAATGGAATGGAATGGAATGGAATGGAATGGAATCGAATGGAATGGAATGGAATGGAATGGAATCGAATGGATTGGAATGGAATGGAATGGAATGGACCCGAGTAGAACGGAATGGAATGGATTGGAATGGAATGGAATGGAAAGGAATGAACCCGAATAGAACGGAATGGAATGGAATGGAATGGAATGGAATGGAATGGAATGGAATGGAATGGAATGGATTCGAAAGGAATGGAATGGAATGGAATGGAATGGAATGGAATGGAATGGAATTTAATCGAATGGAATCGAATGGAATGGAATGGAATGGAATTCAATGGAATAGAATGGAATGGAATGGAATGGAATGGAATCAACCCGAGTAGAAAGGAGTGGAACGGAATGGAATGGAATGGAATGGAATGGAATGGAAAGGAATGGAATGGAATGGAAAGGAATGCAATGAAATGGAATGGAATCGAATGGAATCGAATGGAATGGACTGGAATGAAATGGAATGGAATGGAATGGAATGGAATGGAATGGAATGGAATGGAATGGAATGGAATGGAATGGAAAGGAATGGAATGGACGCGAGTTGAACGGAACGGAATGGAATGGAATGGAATGGAATGGAATGGAATGGAATGGAATGGAATGGAATGGAATGGAATCAACCCGAGTAGATTGGAATGGATTGGAACGGAATTGAATGGAGTGGAATGGAATTCAATGGAAAAAATGAAATGGAATGGAATGGAAAGGAATGGAATGGAATCGAATGGAATGGAATGGAATGGAATGGAATGGAATGGAGTGGAATGGAATGGAATGGAATGGAATGGAATCGAATGGAATCGAATGGAATGGATTGGAATGGAATGGAGTGGCATGGAATGGAATGGAATGGAATGGAATGGAATGTAATTCAATGGAAAAAATGAAATGGAATGGAATGGAATGGAATCGAATGGAATCGAATGGAATCGAATGGAATGGAGTGGAATAGAATGGAATCAACCCGAGAAGAACGGAATGGAATGGAACGGAATGGAATGGAATGGAATGGAATTCAATGGAATGGAACGGAATGGAATGCAATCAACCCGAGTAGAACGGAATGGAATGGAATGGAAAGGAATGGAATGGAATGGAATGGAATGGAATGGAATGGAATGGAATTCAATGGAATGGAACGGAACGGAACGGAATGGAATGGAATGGAATGGAATGGAATGGAATGGAGTGGAATGGAGTGGAATGGAATGGAATGGAATGGAATGGAATGGAATTCTATGGAATGGAATGGAATTCTATGGAATAGAATGGAATGGAATTGAATGGAATGGAATGGAATCAACCCGAGTAGAAAGGAATGGAACGGAATGGAATGGAATGGAATGGAATGGAATGGAATGGAATGGAAAGGAATGGAATGGAATGCAATGAAATGGAATGGAATCGAATGGAATCGAATGGAATGGACTGGAATGAAATGGAATGGAATGGAATGGAACGGAACGGAACGGAACGGAACGGAACGGAACGGAATGGAATGGAATGGAATCGAATGGAATGGAATGGAATCGAATGGAATGGAAAGGAATGGAATGGACGCGAGTTGAACGGAATGGAATGGAATGGAATGGAATGGAATGGAATGGAATGGAATGGAACGGAATGGAATCAACCCTAGTAGAATGGAATGGATAGGAATGGAATGGAATGGAATGGAATGTAATTCAATAGAATGGAATGGAAGGGAATGGAAAGGAATGGAATGGAATGGAATGGAATGGAATGGAATGGAATCGAATGGAATCGAATGGAATCGAATGGAATGGAGTGGAATAGAGTGGAATCAACCCGAATAGAACGGAACGGAACAGAACGGAACGGAACGGAACGGAATGGAATGGAGTGAAATGGAATGGAATCAAATGGAGTCGAATGGAACCGAATGGAATGGAATGGAAGGGAATGGAATGGAATGGAATGGAATGGAATGGAATGGAATGGAATCAACCCGAGTAGAACGGAATGGAATGGAATGGAATGGAATGCAATGGAATGGAATGCAATGGAATGGAATGGAATGGAATGGAATGGAATGGAATGGAATGAACCCGAGTAGAACGGAATGGAATGGAATGGAATTGAATGGAATGGAATGGAATGGAATGGAATGGAATGGAATGGAATGGAATCGAATGGAATCGAATGGAATGGAATGGAATGGAATGGAATGGAATGGAATGGAATCGAATGGAATGGAATGGAATGGAATGGAATGGAATGGAATGGAATGGAATGGAATGGAATCAACCCGAGTAGATTGGAATGGATTGGAATAGAATGGAATGGAATGGAATGGAATTCAATGGAAAAAATGAAATGGAATGGAATGGAATGGAATGGAATGGAATGGAATCGAATGGAATGGAATGGAATGGAATGGAATGGAATGGAATGGAATGGAATGGAATCGTATTGAATGGAATGGAATGGAATGGAATCGAATGGAATGGAATGGAATGGAATGGAATAGAATGGAATCGAATGGAATTGAATGGAACGGAATGGAATGGAATGGAATGGAATGGAATGGAATGGAATGGAATGGAATCAACCCGAGTAGATTGGAATGGATTGGAATGGAATGGAATGGAATGGAATCAACCCGAGTAGAATGGAATGCATTGGGATGGAATGGAATGGAATGGAATGGAATCGAATGGAATGGAATGGAATCGAATGGAATGGAAAGGAATGGAATGGACGCGAGTTGAACGGAATGGAATGGAATGGAATGGAATGGAATGGAATGGAATGGAATGGAATGGAATGAACCCGAGTAGAACGGAATGGAATGGAATGGAAGGGAATGGAATGGAATGGAATGGAATGGAATGGAATGGAATGGAATGGAATCAACCCGAGTAGAATGGAATGGATAATAATGGAATGGAATCGTATGGAATGGAATGGAATGGAATGGAATCGAATGGAATGGAATGGAATCGAATGGAATCAAATGGAACCGAATGGAATGGAATGGAAGGGAATGGATTGGAATGGAATGGAATGGAATGGAATCAACCCGAGTAGAATGGAATGCATTGGGATGGAATGGAATGGAATGGAATGGAATCGAATGGAATGGAATGGAATCGAATGGAATGGAAAGGAATGGAATGGACGCGAGTTGAACGGAATGGAATGGAATGGAATGGAATGGAATGGAATGGAATGGAATGGAATGGAATGAACCCGAGTAGAACGGAATGGAATGGAATGGAATGGAATGGAATGGAATGGAATGGAATGGAATGGAAAGGAATGGAATGGAATGGAAAGGAATGCAATGAAATGGAATGGAATCGAATGGAATCGAATGGAATGGACTGGAATGAAATGGAATGGAATGGAATGGAATGGAATGGAATGGAATGGAATCAACTCGAGTAGAATGGAATGCATTGGAATGGAATGGAATGGAATGGAATCGAATGGAATGGAATGGAATCGAATGGAATGGAAAGGAATGGAATGGACGCGAGTTGAACGGAACGGAATGGAATGGAATGGAATGGAATGGAATGGAATGGAATGGAATGGAATGGAATGGAATGAACCCGAGTAGATCGGAATGGAATGGAAAGGAATGGAATGGAATGGAATGGAATGGAATCAACCCGAGTAGAATGGAATGGATAGGAATGGAATGGAATGGAATGGAATGGAATGGAATCGAATGGAATCGAATGGAATGCAATGGAATGGAATGGAATGGAATGGAATCGAATGGAATGGAATGGAATGGAATGGAATCGAATGGAATGGAATGGAATGGAATGGAATGGAATGGAATGGAATGGAATGGAATGGAATGGAATGGAATGGAATGGAATGGAATCAACCCGAGTAGATTGGAATGGATTGGAATGGAATTGAATGGAGTGGAATGGAATTCAATGGAAAAAATGAAATGGAATGGAATGGAAAGGAATGGAATGGAATGGAATGGAATGGAATGGAATGGAATGGAATGGAATGGAATGGAATGGAATGGAATGGAATGGAATCGAATGGAATCGAATGGAATGGATTGGAATGGAATGGAGTGGCATGGAATGGAATGGAATGGAATGGAATGGAATGGAATCAACCCGAGTAGATTGGAATGGATTGGAATGGAATGGAATGGAATGGAATGTAATTCAATGGAAAAAATGAAATGGAATGGAATGGAATGGAATCGAATGGAATCGAATGGAATCGAATGGAATGGAGTGGAATAGAATGGAATCAACCCGAGAAGAACGGAATGGAATGGAACGGAATGGAATGGAATGGAATGGAATTCAATGGAATGGAGCGGAATGGAATGCAATCAACCCGAGTAGAACGGAATGGAATGGAATGGAAAGGAATGGAATGGAATGGAATGGAATGGAATGGAATGGAATGGAATGGAATTCAATGGAATGGAACGGAACGGAACGGAATGGAATGGAATGGAATGGAATGGAATGGAATGGAATGGAGTGGAATGGAGTGGAATGGAATGGAATGGAATGGAATGGAATGGAATTCTATGGAATAGAATGGAATGGAATTGAATGGAATGGAATGGAATCAACCCGAGTAGAAAGGAATGGAACGGAATGGAATGGAATGGAATGGAATGGAATGGAATGGAAAGGAATGGAATGGAATGCAATGAAATGGAATGGAATCGAATGGAATCGAATGGAATGGACTGGAATGAAATGGAATGGAATGGAATGGAATGGAATGGAACGGAACGGAATGGAATGGAATGGAATGGAATGGAATGGAATTGAATGGAATGGATTGGAATGGAATGGAATGGAATGGAATGAACCCGAGTAGAACGGAATGGAATGGAATGGAATGGAATGGAATGGAATGGAATGGAATGGAATGGAATGGAATGGAATGGAACGGAATGGAATCAACCCTAGTAGAATGGAATGGATAGGAATGGAATGGAATGGAATGGAATGTAATTCAATAGAATGGAATGGAAGGGAATGGAAAGGAATGGAATGGAATGGAATGGAATGGAATGGAATGGAATGGAATCGAATGGAATCGAATGGAATCGAATGGAATGGAGTGGAATAGAGTGGAATCAACCCGAATAGAACGGAACGGAACAGAACGGAACGGAACGGAACGGAATGGAATGGAGTGAAATGGAATGGAATCAAATGGAGTCGAATGGAACCGAATGGAATGGAATGGAATGGAATGGAATGGAATGGAATGGAATGGAATGGAATGGAATGGAATCAACCCGAGTAGAACGGAATGGAATGGAATGGAGTGGAATGGAATGGAATGGAATGCAATGGAATGGAATGGAATGGAATGGAATGGAATGGAATGGAATGAACCCGAGTAGAACGGAATGGAATGGAATGGAATTGAATGGAATGGAATGGAATGGAATGGAATGGAATGGAATGGAATCGAATGGAATCGAATGGAATGGAATGGAATGGAATGGAATGGAATGGAATGGAATCGAATGGAATGGAATGGAATGGAATGGAATGGAATGGAATGGAATGGAATGGAATGGAATGGAATCAAACCGAGTAGATTGGAATGGATTGGAATAGAATGGAATGGAATGGAATGGAATTCAATGGAAAAAATGAAATGGAATGGAATGGAATGGAATGGAATGGAATGGAATGGAATCGAATGGAATCGAATGGAATGGAATGGAATGGAATGGAATGGAATGGAATGGAATCGTATTGAATGGAATGGAATGGAATGGAATCGAATGGAATGGAATGGAATGGAATGGAATAGAATGGAATCGAATGGAATTGAATGGAACGGAATGGAATGGAATGGAATGGAATGGAATGGAATGGAATGGAATGGAATCAACCCGAGTAGATTGGAATGGATTGGAATGGAATGGAATGGAATGGAATCAACCCGAGTAGAATGGAATGCATTGGGATGGAATGGAATGGAATGGAATGGAATCGAATGGAATGGAATGGAATCGAATGGAATGGAAAGGAATGGAATGGACGCGAGTTGAACGGAATGGAATGGAATGGAATGGAATGGAATGGAATGGAATGGAATGGAATGGAATGAACCCGAGTAGAACGGAATGGAATGGAATGGAATGGAATGGAATGGAATGGAATGGAATGGAATGGAATGGAATGGAATGGAATCAACCCGAGTAGAATGGAATGGATAGGAATGGAATGGAATCGTATGGAATGGAATGGAATGGAATGGAATCGAATGGAATGGAATGGAATCGAATGGAATCAAATGGAACCGAATGGAATGGAATGGAAGGGAATGGATTGGAATGGAATGGAATGGAATGGAATCAACCCGAGTAGAATGGAATGCATTGGGATGGAATGGAATGGAATGGAATGGAATCGAATGGAATGGAATGGAATCGAATGGAATGGAAAGGAATGGAATGGACGCGAGTTGAACGGAATGGAATGGAATGGAATGGAATGGAATGGAATGGAATGGAATGGAATGAACCCGAGTAGAACGGAATGGAATGGAATGGAATGGAATGGAATGGAATGGAATGGAATGGAATGGAATGGAAAGGAATGGAATGGAATGGAAAGGAATGCAATGAAATGGAATGGAATCGAATGGAATCGAATGGAATGGACTGGAATGAAATGGAATGGAATGGAATGGAATGGAATGGAATGGAATGGAATGGAATGGAATCAACTCGAGTAGAATGGAATGCATTGGAATGGAATGGAATGGAATGGAATCGAATGGAATGGAATGGAATCGAATGGAATGGAAAGGAATGGAATGGACGCGAGTTGAACGGAACGGAATGGAATGGAATGGAATGGAATGGAATGGAATAGAATGGAATGGAATGGAATGGAATGGAATGAACCCGAGTAGATCGGAATGGAATGGAAAGGAATGGAATGGAATGGAATGGAATGGAATCAACCCGAGTAGAATGGAATGGATAGGAATGGAATGGAATGGAATGGAATGGAATGGAATCGAATGGAATCGAATGGAATGGAATGGAATGGAATGGAATGGAATGGAATCGAATGGAATGGAATGGAATGGAATGGAATCGAATGGAATGGAATGGAATGGAATGGAATGGAATGGAATGGAATGGAATGGAATCAACCCGAGTAGATTGGAATGGATTGGAATGGAATTGAATGGAGTGGAATGGAATTCAATGGAAAAAATGAAATGGAATGGAATGGAAAGGAATGGAATGGAATGGAATGGAATGGAATGGAATGGAATGGAATGGAATGGAATGGAATGGAATCGAATGGAATCGAATGGAATGGATTGGAATGGAATGGAGTGGCATGGAATGGAATGGAATGGAATGGAATGGAATGGAATCAACCCGAGTAGATTGGAATGGATTGGAATGGAATGGAATGGAATGGAATGTAATTCAATGGAAAAAATGAAATGGAATGGAATGGAATGGAATCGAATGGAATCGAATGGAATCGAATGGAATGGAGTGGAATAGAATGGAATCAACCCGAGAAGAACTTAATGGAATGGAACGGAATGGAATGGAATGGAATGGAATTCAATGGAATGGAGCGGAATGGAATGCAATCAACCCGAGTAGAACGGAATGGAATGGAATGGAAAGGAATGGAATGGAATGGAATGGAATGGAATGGAATGGAATGGAATGGAATGGAATGGAATTCAATGGAATGGAACGGAACGGAACGGAATGGAATGGAATGGAATGGAATGGAATGGAATGGAATGGAGTGGAATGGAGTGGAATGGAATGGAATGGAATGGAATGGAATGGAATTCTATGGAATAGAATGGAATGGAATTGAATGGAATGGAATGGAATCAACCCGAGTAGAAAGGAATGGAACGGAATGGAATGGAATGGAATGGAATGGAATGGAATGGAAAGGAATGGAATGGAATGCAATGAAATGGAATGGAATCGAATGGAATCGAATGGAATGGACTGGAATGAAATGGAATGGAATGGAATGGAATGGAATGGAACGGAACGGAATGGAATGGAATGGAATGGAATGGAATGGAATTGAATGGAATGGATTGGAATGGAATGGAATGGAATGGAATGAACCCGAGTAGAACGGAATGGAATGGAATGGAATGGAATGGAATGGAATGGAATGGAATGGAATGGAATGGAATGGAATGGAACGGAATGGAATCAACCCTAGTAGAATGGAATGGATAGGAATGGAATGGAATGGAGTGGAATGTAATTCAATAGAATGGAATGGAAGGGAATGGAAAGGAATGGAATGGAATGGAATGGAATGGAATGGAATGGAATGGAATCGAATGGAATCGAATGGAATCGAATGGAATGGAGTGGAATAGAGTGGAATCAACCCGAATAGAACGGAACGGAACAGAACGGAACGGAACGGAACGGAATGGAATGGAGTGAAATGGAATGGAATCAAATGGAGTCGAATGGAACCGAATGGAATGGAATGGAATGGAATGGAATGGAATGGAATGGAATGGAATGGAATGGAATGGAATCAACCCGAGTAGAACGGAATGGAATGGAATGGAATGGAATGGAATGGAATGGAATGCAATGGAATGGAATGGAATGGAATGGAATGGAATGGAATGGAATGGAATGAACCCGAGTAGAACGGAATAGAATGGAATGGAATTGAATGGAATGGAATGGAATGGAATGGAATGGAATGGAATGGAATCGAATGGAATGGAATGGAATGGAATGGAATGGAATGGAATGGAATGGAATGGAATCGAATGGAATGGAATGGAATGGAATGGAATGGAATGGAATGGAATGGAATGGAATGGAATGGAATCAACCCGAGTAGATTGGAATGGATTGGAATAGAATGGAATGGAATGGAATGGAATTCAATGGAAAAAATGAAATGGAATGGAATGGAATGGAATGGAATGGAATGGAATCGAATGGAATCGAATGGAATGGAATGGAATGGAATGGAATGGAATGGAATGGAATCGTATGGAATGGAATGGAATGGAATGGAATCGAATGGAATGGAATGGAATGGAATGGAATCGAATGGAATCGAATGGAATTGAATGGAACGGAATGGAATGGAATGGAATGGAATGGAATGGAATGGAATGGAATGGAATCAACCCGAGTAGATTGGAATGGATTGGAATGGAATGGAATGGAATGGAATCAACCCGAGTAGAATGGAATGCATTGGGATGGAATGGAATGGAATGGAATGGAATCGAATGGAATGGAATGGAATCGAATGGAATGGAAAGGAATGGAATGGACGCGAGTTGAAAGGAATGGAATGGAATGGAATGGAATGGAATGGAATGGAATGGAATGGAATGGAATGGAATGAACCCGAGTAGAACGGAATGGAATGGAATGGAATGGAATGGAATGGAATGGAATGGAATGGAATGGAATGGAATGGAATGGAATCAACCCGAGTAGAATGGAATGGATAGGAATGGAATGGAATGGAATGGAATGGAATGGAATGGAATGGAATGGAATCGAATGGAATGGAATGGAATGGAATGGAATGGAATGGAATGGAATGGAATCGAATGGAATGGAATGGAATGGAATGCAATCGAATGGATTGGAATGGAATGGAATGGAATGGACCCGAGTAGAACGGAATGGAATGGATTGGAATGGAATGGAATGGAAAGGAATGAACCCGAATAGAACGGAATGGAATGGAATGGAATGGAATGGAATGGAATGGAATGGAATGGATTCGAAAGGAATGGAATGGAATGGAATGGAATGGAATGGAATGGAATGGAATGGATTCGAAAGGAATGGAATGGAACGGAATGGAATGGAATGGAATGGAATGGAATGGAAAGGAATGGAATGGAATGGAAAGGAATGCAATGAAATGGAATGGAATCGAATGGAATCGAATGGAATGGACTGGAATGAAATGGAATGGAATGGAATGGAATGGAATGGAATGGAATGGAATGGAATGGAATGGAATGGAATGGAATGGAAAGGAATGGAATGGACGCGAGTTGAACGGAACGGAATGGAATGGAATGGAATGGAATGGAATGGAATGGAATGGAATGGAATGGAATGGAATGGAATGAACCCGAGTAGATCGGAATGGAATGGAATGGAATGGAATGGAATGGAATGGAATGGAATCAACCCGAGTAGAATGGAATGGATAGGAATGGAATGGAATGGAATGGAATGGAATGGAATCGAATGGAATCGAATGGAATGGAATGGAATGGAATGGAATGGAATGGAATCGAATGGAATGGAATGGAATGGAATGGAATGGAATGGAATGGAATGGAATGGAATGGAATCGAATGGAATGGAATGGAATGGAATGGAATGGAATGGAATGGAATGGAATGGAATGGAATGGAATGGAATGGAATGGAATGGAATCAACCCGAGTAGATTGGAATGGATTGGAACGGAATTGAATGGAGTGGAATGGAATTCAATGGAAAAAATGAAATGGAATGGAATGGAAAGGAATGGAATGGAATCGAATGGAATGGAATGGAATGGAATGGAATGGAATGGAATGGAATGGAATGGAATGGAATCGAATGGAATCGAATGGAATGGATTGGAATGGAATGGAGTGGCATGGAATGGAATGGAATGGAATGGAATGGAATGGAATGGAATCAACCCGAGTAGATTGGAATGGATTGGAATGGAATGGAATGGAATGGAATGTAATTCAATGGAAAAAATGAAATGGAATGGAATGGAATGGAATCGAATGGAATCGAATGGAATCGAATGGAATGGAGTGGAATAGAATGGAATCAACCCGAGAAGAACGGAATGGAATGGAACGGAATGGAATGGATGGAATGGAATTCAATGGAATGGAACGGAATGGAATGCAATCAACCCGAGTAGAACGGAATGGAATGGAATGGAAAGGAATGGAATGGAATGGAATGGAATGGAATGGAATGGAATGGAATGGAATGGAATGGAATGGAATGGAATTCAATGGAATGGAACGGAACGGAACGGAATGGAATGGAATGGAATGGAATGGAATGGAATGGAATGGAGTGGAATGGAGTGGAATGGAATGGAATGGAATGGAATGGAATGGAATTCTATGGAATAGAATGGAATGGAATTGAATGGAATGGAATGGAATCAACCCGAGTAGAAAGGAATGGAACGGAATGGAATGGAATGGAATGGAATGGAATGGAATGGAAAGGAATGGAATGGAATGCAATGAAATGGAATGGAATCGAATGGAATCGAATGGAATGGACTGGAATGAAATGGAATGGAATGGAATGGAATGGAATGGAACGGAACGGAACGGAACGGAACGGAATGGAATGGAATGGAATGGAATGGAATGGAATGGAATGGAATGGAATGGAATGGAATGAACCCGAGTAGAACGGAATGGAATGGAATGGAATGGAATGGAATGGAATGGAATGGAATGGAATGGAATGGAATGGAACGGAATGGAATCAACCCTAGTAGAATGGAATGGATAGGAATGGAATGGAATGGAATGGAATGTAATTCAATAGAATGGAATGGAAGGGAATGGAAAGGAATGGAATGGAATGGAATGGAATGGAATGGAATGGAATCGAATGGAATCGAATGGAATCGAATGGAATGGAGTGGAATAGAGTGGAATCAACCCGAATAGAACGGAACGGAACAGAACGGAACGGAACGGAACGGAATGGAATGGAGTGAAATGGAATGGAATCAAATGGAGTCGAATGGAACCGAATGGAATGGAATGGAAGGGAATGGAATGGAATGGAATGGAATGGAATGGAATGGAATGGAATGGAATCAACCCGAGTAGAACGGAATGGAATGGAATGGAATGGAATGGAATGGAATGGAATGCAATGGAATGGAATGGAATGGAATGGAATGGAATGGAATGGAATGGAATGAACCCGAGTAGAACGGAATGGAATGGAATGGAATTGAATGGAATGGAATGGAATGGAATGGAATGGAATGGAATGGAATCGAATGGAATCGAATGGAATGGAATGGAATGGAATGGAATGGAATGGAATGGAATGGAATCGAATGGAATGGAATGGAATGGAATGGAATGGAATGGAATGGAATGGAATGGAATGGAATGGAATCAACCCGAGTAGATTGGAATGGATTGGAATAGAATGGAATGGAATGGAATGGAATCGAATGGAATTGAATGGAACGGAATGGAATGGAATGGAATGGAATGGAATGGAATGGAATGGAATGGAATGGAATGGAATCAACCCGAGTAGATTGGAATGGATTGGAATGGAATGGAATGGAATGGAATCAACCCGAGTAGAATGGAATGCATTGGGATGGAATGGAATGGAATGGAATGGAATCGAATGGAATGGAATGGAATCGAATGGAATGGAAAGGAATGGAATGGACGCGAGTTGAACGGAATGGAATGGAATGGAATGGAATGGAATGGAATGGAATGGAATGGAATGGAATGAACCCGAGTAGAACGGAATGGAATGGAATGGAATGGAATGGAATGGAATGGAATGGAATGGAATGGAATGGAATGGAATCAACCCGAGTAGAATGGAATGGATAGGAATGGAATGGAATCGTATGGAATGGAATGGAATGGAATGGAATCGAATGGAATGGAATGGAATCGAATGGAATCAAATGGAACCAAGTGGAATGCAATGGAAAGGAATGGATTGGAATGGAATGGAATGGAATGGAATCAACCCGAGTAGAATGGAATGCATTGGGATGGAATGGAATGGAACGGAATGGAATCGAATGGAATGGAATTGAATCGAATGGAATGGAAAGGAATGGAATGGACGCGAGTTGAACGGAATGGAATGGAATGGAATGGAATGGAATGGAATGGAATGGAATGGAATGAACCCGAGTAGAACGGAATGGAATGGAATGGAATGGAATGGAATGGAATGGAATGGAATGGAATGGAATGGAATGGAATGGAATGGAATCAACCCGAGTAGAATGGAATGGATAGGAATGGAATGGAATGGAATGGAATGGAATGGAATGGAATGGAATGGAATCGAATGGAATCGAATGGAATGGAATGGAATGGAATGGAATGGAATGGAATGGAATGGAATCGAATGGAATGGAATGGAATGGAATGGAATCGAATGGAATGGAATGGAATGGAATGGAATGGAATGGAATGGAATGGAATGGAATCAACCCGAGTAGATTAGAATGGATTAGAATGGAATGGAATGGAGTGGAATGGAATTCAATGGAAAAAATGAAATGGAATGGAATGGAAAGGAATGGAATGGAATCGAATGGAATGGAATGGAATGGAATGGAATGGAATGGAATGGAATGGAATGGAATCGAATGGAATCGAATGGAATGGAATGGAATGGAATGGAGTGGCATGGAATGGAATGGAATGGAATGGAATGGAATCAACCCGAGTAGATTGGAATGGATTGGAATGGAATGGAATGGAATGGAATGGAATTCAATGGAAAAAATGAAATGGAATGGAATGGAATGGAATGGAATGGAATCGAATGGAATCGAATGGAATGGAGTGGAATAGAATGGAATCAACACGAGTAGAACGGAATGGAATGGAACGGAATGGAATGGAATGGAATGGAATTCAATGGAATGGAACGGAATGGAATGGAATCAACCCGAGTAGAACGGAATGGAATGGAATGGAAAGGAATGGAATGGAACGGAATGGAATGGAATGGAATGGAATGGAATGGAACGGAACGGAACGGAACGGAATGGAATGGAATGGAATGGAATGGAATGGAATGGAATGGAGTGGAATGGAGTGGAATGGAATGGAATGGAATGGAATGGAATGGAATTCAATGGAATAGAATGGAATGGAATTGAATGGAATGGAATGGAATCAACCCGAGTAGAAAGGAATGGAACGGAACGGAATGGAATGGAATGGAATGGAATGGAATGGAATGGAAAGGAATGGAATGGAATGCAATGAAATGGAATGGAATCGAATGGAATCGAATGGAATGGACTGGAATGAAATGGAATGGAATGGAATGGAATGGAATGGAACGGAACGGAATGGAATGGAATGGAATGGAATGGAATGGAATGGAATGGAATGGAATGGAATGGAATCAACCCGAGTAGAATGGAATGGAATGGAATGGAATGGAATGGAATGGAATGGAATGGAATGGAATGGAATGGAATGGAATGGAATGGAATCGAATGGAATCGAATGGAATGGAGTGGAATAGAGTGGAATCAACCCGAATAGAACGGAACGGAACAGAACGGAACGGAACGGAACGGAATGGAATGGAGTGAAATGGAATGGAATCAAATGGAGTCGAATGGAACCGAATGGAATGGAATGGAATGGAATGGAATGGAATGCAATGGAATGGAATGGAATGGAATGGAATGGAATCAACCCGAGTAGAACGGAATGGAATGGAATGGAATGGAATGGAATGGAATGGAATGCAATGGAATGGAATGGAATGGAATGGAATGGAATGGAATGGAATGGAATCAACACGAGTAGAATGGAAAGGATAGGAATGGAATGGAATGGAATGGAATGGAATGGAATGGAATGGAATCGAATTTAATCGAATGGAATGGAATGGAATGGAATGGAATCGAATGGAATGGAATGGAATGGAATGGAATGGAATCGAATGGAATGGAATGGAATGGAATGGAATGGAATGGAATGGAATCAACCCGAGTAGATTGGAATGGATTGGAATGGAATGGAATGGAGTGGAATGGAATTCAATGGAAAAAATGAAATGCAATGGAATGGAAAGGAATGGAATGGAATCGAATGGAATGGAATGGAATGGAATGGAATGGAATGGAATCGAATGGAATCGAATGGAATGGAATGGAATGGAATGGAGTGGCATGGAATGGAATGGAATGGAATGGAATGGAATCAACCCGACTAGATTGGAATGCATTGGAATGGAATGGAATGGAATGGAATGTAATTCAATGGAAAAAATGAAATGGAATGGAATGGAACAGAATCGAATGGAATCGAATGGAATCGAATGGAATGGAGTGGAATAGAATGGAATCAACCCGAGTAGAACGGAATGGAATGGAACGGAATGGAATGGAATGGAATGGAATTCAATGGAATGGAACGGAATGGAATGGAATCAACCCGAGTAGAACGGAATGGAATGGAATGGAAAGGAATGGAATGGAATGGAATGGAATGGAATGGAACGGAACGGAATGGAATGGAATGGAATGGAATGGAATGGAAAGGAATGGAGTGGAATGGAGTGGAATGGAATGGAATGGAATGGAATGGAATTCAATGGAATAGAATGGAATGGAATTGAATGGAATGGAATGGAATCAACCCGAGTAGAAAGGAATGGAACGGAATGGAATGGAATGGAATGGAATGGAATGGAATGGAAAGGAATGGAATGGAATGCAATGAAATGGAATGGAATCGAATGGAATCGAATGGAATGGACTGGAATGAAATGGAATGGAATGGAATGGAATGGAATGGAACGGAATGGAATGGAATGGAATGGAATGGAATGGAATTGAATGGAATGGAATGGAATGGAATGGAATGGAATGGAATGAACCCGAGTAGAACGGAATGGAATGGAATTGAATGGAATGGAATGGAATGGAATGGAATGGAATGGAACGGAATGGAATCAACCCGAGTAGAATGGAATGGATAGGAATGGAATGGAATGGAATGGAATGTAATTCAATAGAATGGAATGGAAGGGAATGGAAAGGAATGGAATGGAATGGAATGGAATGGAATGGAATCGAATGGAATCGAATGGAATCGAATGGAATGGAGTGGAATAGAGTGGAATCAACCCGAATAGAACGGAACGGAACAGAACGGAACGGAACGGAACGGAATGGGATGGAGTGAAATGGAACGGAATCAAATGGAGTCGAATGGAACCGAATGGAATGGAATGGAAGGGAATGGAATGGAATGGAATGGAATGGAATGGAATGGAATGGAATCAACCCGAGTAGAACGGAATGGAATGGAATGGAATGGAATGGAATGGAATGGAATGCAATGGAATGGAATGGAATGGAATGGAATGGAATGGAATGGAATGGAATGGAATGGAATGAACCCGAGTAGAACGGAATGGAATGGAATGGAATGGAATGGAATGGAATGGAATGGAATGGAATCGAATGGAATCGAATGGAATGGAATGGAATGAAATGGAATGGAATGGAATGGAATGGAATCAACCCGAGTAGAACGGAATGGAATGGAATGGAATGGAATGGAATGGAATGGAATGGAATGGAATCGAATGGAATCGAATGGAATCGAATGGAATCGAATGGAATGGAATGGAATGGAATGGAATGGAATGGAATCGAATGGAATGGATTGTAATGGAATGGAAAGGAATGGAATGGAATGGAATGGATTCAACCCGAGTAGAACGGAATGGACTGGAATGGAAAGGAATGGAATGGAATGGAATGGAATTCAGTGGAATAGAATGAAATGAAATGGAATGGAATTGAATGGAATGGAATGGAATGGAATGGAATCGAATGGAATCGAATGGAATCGAATGGAATGGAACGGAATGGAACGGAATGGAATGGAATGGAATGGAATGGAATGGAATGGAATGGAATCGAATGGAATCGAATGGAATGGAATGGAATGGAATGGAATGGAATGGAATGGAATGGAATGGAATGGAATGGAATGGAATGGAATGGAATGGAATGGAATGGAGTGGAATGGAATCAACCCGAGTAGAACGGAATGGAATGGAAAGAAATGGAATGGAATGGAATGGAATGGAATTCAATGGAATATAATGGAATGGAATGGAATGGAATGGAATGGAATGGAATGGAACAGAATGGAATCGAATGGAATCGAATGGAATCGAATGGAATGGAATGGAATAGAATGGAATCAACCCGAGTAGAAAGGAATGGAATGGAATGGAATGGAATGCAATGGAATGGAATGGAATGGAATGGAATGCAATGAAATGGAAAGGAATGGAATGGAATCGAATGGAATGGACTGGAATGAAATGGAAAGGAATGGAATAGACTGGAATGGAATGGAATGGAATCGAATGGAATGGACTGGAATGAAATGGAAAGGAATGGAATAGACTGGAATGGAATGGAATGGAATCAACCCGAGTAGAATGGAATGGATTGGAATGGAATGGAATGGAATCGAATGGAATTGAATGGAACCGAATGGAATGGAATGGAAGGGAATGGAATGGAATGGAATGGAATGGAATGGAATGGAATCAACCCGAGTAGAATGGAATGGATTGGAATGGAATGGAATATAATGTAATGGAATGGAATGGAATCGAATGGAATCGAATGGAATGGAATGGAATGGAATGGAATGGAATGGAATGGAATGGAATGGAATGGAATGGAATCGAATGGAATGGAATGGATTGGAATGGAATGGAATGGAATGGAATGGAATGGAATGGAATGGAATCAACCCGAGTAGAACGGAATGGAATGGAATGGAATGGAATGGAATGGAATGGAATGGAATGGAATGGAATGGAATCAACCCCAGTAGAACGGAATGGAATGGAATGGAATGGAATGGAATGGAATGGAATGGAATGGAATGGAATGGAATCAACCCGAGTAGAACGGAATGGAATGGAATGGAAAGGAATGGAATGGAATGGAATGGAATTGAATGGAGTGTAATGGAATGGAATGTAATGGAATGGAATCGAATGGAATGGAATGGAATGGAATGGAATGGAATGGAATGGAATGGAATGGAATGGAATGGAATCGAATGGAATGGAACGGAACGGAATGGAATGGAATGGAATGGAATGGAATGGAATGGAATGGAATGGAATGGAATTGAATGGAATAGAATTGAATGCAATGAAATGGAATGGAATCAACCCGAGTAGAATGGAATGGATTGTAATGGAATGGAAAGGAATGGAATGGAATGGAATGGAATGGATTGGAATGGAATGGAATCAACCCGAGTAGAACGGAATGGAATGGAATGGAATGGAATGGAATGGAATGGAATGGAATGGAATGGAATGGAATGGAATGGAATGGAATGGAAAGGAATGGAATGGAATTCAATGGAATGGAATGGAATGGAATGGAATGGAATGGAATGGAATGGAATGGAATGGAATGGAATGGAATGGAATGGAATGGAATCAACCCGAGTAGAACGGAATGGAATGGAATGGAATGGAATGGAATGGAATGGAATGGAATGGAATGGAATGGAATCAACCCGAGTAGAAAGGAATGGAATGGAATGGAATGGAATGGAATGGAATGGAATGGAATGGAATGGAATGGAATGGAATGGAATGGAATGGAATGGAATGGAATATAATGGAATGGAATGGAATGGAATGGAATGGAATGGAATGGAATGGAATGGAATGGAATGGAATGGAATCAACCCGAGTAGAACGGAATGGAATGGAATGGAATGGAATGGAATGGAATGGAATGGAATGGAATGGAATTGAATCAACCCGAGTAGAAAGGAATGGAATGGAATGGAATGGAATGGAATGGAATGGAATGGAATGGAATGGAATGGAATGGAATGGAATGGAATATAATGGAATGGAATGGAATGGAATGGAATGGAATGGAATGGAATGGAATGGAATGGAATGGAATCAACCCGAGTAGAACGGAATGGAATGGAATGGAAAGGAATGGAATGGAATGGAATGGAATGGAATGTAATGGAATGGAATGTAATCGAATGGAATCGAATGGAATCGAATGGAATCGAATGGAATGGAATGGAATGGAATGGAATGGAATGGAATGGAATAGAATGGAATGGATTGTAATGGAATGGAATGGAATGGAATGGAATGGAATGGAATGGAATGGAATCGAATGGAATCGAATGGAATGGAATGGAATGGAATGGAATGGAATGGAATGGAATGGAATCAACCCGAGTAGAACGGAATGGAATGGAATGGAATGGAATGGAAAGGAATGGAATGGAAAGGAATGGAATGGAATTCAATGGAATGGAATGGAATGGAACGGAATGGAAGGGAATAGAATCAACCCGAGTAGAACGGAATGGAATGGAATGGAATGGAATGGAATGGAATGGAATACAATGGAATAGATTGGAATGGAATGGAATGGAATGGAATCAACCCGAGTAGAATGGAATGGACTGGAATGGAATGGAATGGAATGGAATGGAATGGAATGGAAAGGAATGGAATCAACCCGAGTAGAACGGAATGGAATGGAATGGAATGGAATGGAATTCAAAGAAATGGAATGGAATGGAATGGAATGGAATGGAATGGAGTGGAATCAACCCGAGTAGAACGGAATGGAATGGAATGGAATGGAATGGAATGGCATGGAATGGAATGGAATGGAATGGAATGGAATGGAATGGAATGGAATGGAATGGAATCGAATGGAATCGAATGGAATGGAGTGGAATAGAATGGAATCAACCCGAGTAGAAAGGAATGGAATGGAACGGAACGGAAAGGAATGGAATGGAGTGAAATGGAATGGAATCGAATGGAATCGAATGGAACCGAATGGAATGGAATGGAAGGGAATGGAATGGAATGGAATGGAATGGAATGGAATCAACCCGAGTAGAATGGAATGGATTGGAATGGAATGGAATGGAATGGAATGGAATGGAATGGAATCGAATGGAATCGAATGGAATCGAATTGAGTGGAATGGAATGGAATGGTATCAACCCGAGTAGAACGGAATGGAATGGAATGGAATGGAATGGAATGGAATGGAATGGAATGGAATTTAATGGAATGGAATGGAAAGGAATGGAAAGGAATGGAATCAACCCGAGTAGAATGGAATGGATAGGAATGGAATGGAATAGAATGGAATGTAATTCAATAGAATAGAATGGAAGCGAATGGAAAGGAATGGAATGGAATGGAATGGAATGGAATCGAATGGAATCGAATGGAATCGAATGGAATGGAGTGGAATAGAATGGAATCAACCCGAATAGAACGGAACGGAACGGAACAGAACGGAACGGAATGGAATGGAGTGAAATGGAATGGAATCGAATGGAATCGAATGGAATCGAATGGAATGGAGTGGAATAGAATGGAATCAACCCGAATAGAACGGAACGGAACGGAACAGAACGGAACGGAATGGAATGGAGTGAAATGGAATGGAATCAAATGGAATCGAATGGAACCGAATGGAATGGAATGGAAGGGAATGGAATGCAGTGGAATGAATGGAATGGAATGGAATCAACCCGAGTAGAATGGAATGGACTGGAATGGAATGGAATGGAATGGAATGGAATCGAATGGAATGGAATGGAATGGAATGGAATGGAATGGAATGGAATGGAATGGAATTGAATCAACCCGAGTAGAACGGAATGGAATGGAATGGAATGGAATGGAATGGAATGGAATGGAATGGAATGGAATGGAATGGAATGGAATCAACCCGAGTAGAACGGAATGGAATGGAATGGAATGGAATGGAATGGAATGGAAAGGAATGGAATGGAATTCCATGGAATAGAATAGAATGGAATGGAATGGAATGGAATGGAATGGAATGGAATGGAATGGAATGGAATGGAATGGAACCGAATGGAATGGAATGGAATGGAATGGAATGGAATGGAATGGAATGGAATGGAATGGAATGGAATGGAATGGAATCAACCCGAGTAGATTGGAATGGATTGGAATGGAATGAAATGGAATGGAATGGAATTCAATGGAAAAAATGAAATGGAATGGAATGGAATGGAATGGAATCGAATGGAATCGAATGGAATCGAATGGAAAGGAGTGGAATAGAATGGAATCAACCCGTGTAGAATGGAATGGAATGGAACGGAACGGAACGGAACGGAACGGAACGGAATGGAATGGAGTGAAATGGAATGGAATCGAATGGAATCGAACGGAACCGAATGGAATGGAAAGAAGGGAACGGAATGGAATGGAATGGAATGGAATGGAATGGAATCAACCCGAGTAGAATGGAATGGATTGGAATGGAATGGAATGGAATGGAATGGAATGGAGTTCAATAGAATAGAATGGAATGGAATTGAATGGAATGGAATGGAATGGAATGGAATGGAATCGAATGGAATCGAATGGAATCGAATGGAATGGAGTGGAATAGAATGGAATCAACCCGAATAGAACGGAACGGAACGGAACAGAACGGAACGGAATGGAATGGAGTGAAATGGAATGGAATCGAATGGAATCGAAAGGAACCGAATGGAATGGAATGGAAGGGAATGGAATGGAATTGAATGGAATGGAATGGAATGGAATGAACCCGAATAGAACGGAATGGAATGGAATGGAATGGAATGGAATGGAATGGAATGGAATGGAATGGAATTTAATCGAATGGAATCGAATGGAATGGAATGGAACGGAATGGAATCGAATGGAACGGAAGGGAATTGAATGGAATGGAATGGAATGGAATGGAATCGAATGGAATGGAATGGAATCGAATGGATTGGAATGGAATGGAATGGAATGGAATGGAATGGAATGGAATGGAATGGAATGGAATCAACCCGAGTAGAATGGAATGGATTGGAATGGAATGGAATGGAATGGAATGGAATTCAATGGAATAGAATGAAATGGAATGGAATGCAATGGAATGGAATGGAATGGAATGGAATGGAATGGAATGGAATGGAATGGAATCGAATGGAATCGAATGGAATGGAATGGAATGGAGTGGAAGAGAATGGAATCAACTCGAGTAGAACGGAATGGAATGGAACGGAATGGAACGGAACGGAACGGAATAGAACGGAACGGAATGTAATGGAGTGAAACGGAATGGAATCGAATGGAATCGAATGGAACCGAATGGAATGGAATGGAACGGAATGGAATGGAATGGACTGGAATGGAATGGAATCAACCCTAGTAGAATGTAATGGATTGGAATGGAATGGAATGGAATGGAATGGAATGGAATCGAATGGAATTGAATGGAATGGAATGGAATGGAATGGAATAGAATGGAATTCAATGGAATGGAATGGAATAGAATGGAATTCAATGGAATGGAATGGAATGGAATGGAATTCTATAGAATAGTATGGAATGGAATGGAATGGAATGGAATGGAATGGAATGGAATGGAATCAAATGGAATCGAATGGAATGGAATGGAATGGAATGGAATGGAATGGAATGGAATGGAATGGAATGGAAAGGAATCAACCCGAGTAGAACGGAATGGAATGGAATGGAATGGAATGGAAAGGAATGGAATGGAAAGGAATGGAATGGAATTCAATGGAATGGAATGGAATGGAACGGAATGGAAGGGAATAGAATCAACCCGTGTAGAACGGAATGGAATGGAATGGAATGGAATGGAATGGAATGGAACGGAATACAATGGAATAGATTGGAATGGAATGGAATGGAATGGAATCAACCCGAGTAGAATGGAATGGACTGGAATGGAATGGAATGGAATGGAATGGAATGGAATGGAAAGGAATGGAATCAACCCGAGTAGAACGGAATGGAATGGAATGGAATGGAATGGAATTCAAAGAAATGGAATGGAATGGAATGGAATGGAATGGAATGGAGTGGAATCAACCCGAGTAGAACGGAATGGAATGGAATGGAATGGAATGGAATGGCATAGAATGGAATGGAATGGAATGGAATGGAATGGAATGGAATGGAATGGAATCGAATGGAATCGAATGGAATGGAGTGGAATAGAATGGAATCAATCCGAGTAGAAAGGAATGGAATGGAACGGAACGGAATGGAACGGAACGGAAAGGAATGGAATGGAGTGAAATGGAATGGAATTGAATGGAATCGAATGGAACCGAATGGAATGGAATGGAAGGGAATGGAATGGAATGGAATGGAATGGAATGGAATCAACCCGAGTAGAATGGAATGGATTGGAATGGAATGGAATGGAATGGAATGGAATGGAATGGAATGGAATCGAATGGAATCGAATGGAATCGAATTCAGTGGAATGGAATGGAATGGTATCAACCCGAGTAGAACGGAATGGAATGGAATGGAATGGAATGGAATGGAATGGAATGGAATTTAATGGAATGGAATGGAAAGGAATGGAAAGGAATGGAATCAACCCGAGTAGAATGGAATGGATAGGAATGGAATGGAATGGAATGGAATGTAATTCAATAGAATAGAATGGAAGGGAATGGAAAGGAATGGAATGGAATGGAATGGAATGGAATGGAATGGAATCGAATGAAATCGAATGGAATCGAATGGAATGGAGTGGAATAGAATGGAATCAACCCGAATAGAATGGAACGGAACGGAAGAGAACGGAACGGAATGGAATGGAGTGAAATGGAATGGAATCAAATGGAATCGAATGGAACCGAATGGAATGGAATGGAAGGGAATGGAATGCAGTGGAATGAATGGAATGGAATGGAATCAACCCGAGTAGAATGGAATGGACTGGAATGGAATGGAATGGAATGGAATGGAATCGAATGGAATGGAATGGAATGGAATGGAATGGAATTGAATCAACCCGAGTAGAACGGAATGGAATGGAATGGAATGGAATGGAATGGAATGGAATGGAATGGAATGGAATGGAATGGAATCAACCCGTGTAGAACGGAATGGAATGGAATGGAATGGAATGGAATGGAATGGAATGGAATGGAATGGAATTCAATGGAATAGAATGGAATGGAATGGAATGGAATGGAATGGAATGAACCTGAGTAGAACGGAATGGAATGGAATGGAATGGAATGGAATGGAATGGAATGGAATGGAATGGAATGGAACCGAATCGAATGGAATCGAATGGAATGGAATGGAATGGAATGGAATGGAATGGAATGGAATGGAATGGAATCAACCCGAGTAGATTGGAATGGATTGGAATGGAATGAAATGGAATGGAATGGAATTCAATGGAAAAAATGAAATGGAATGGAATGGAATGGAATGGAATCGAATGTAATCGAATGGAATCGAATGGAAAGGAGTGGAATAGAATGGAATCAACCCGTGTAGAATGGAATGGAATGGAACGGAACGGAACGGAACGGAACGGAGCGGAATGGAATGGAGTGAAATGGAATGGAATCGAATGGAATCGAACGGAACCGAATGGAATGGAAAGAAGGGAACGGAATGGAATGGAATGGAATGGAATGGAATGGAATCAACCCGAGTAGAATGGAATGGATTGGAATGGAATGGAATGGAATGGAATGGAATGGAATGGAGTTCAATAGAATAGAATGGAATGGAATTGAATGGAATGGAATGGAATGGAATGGAATGGAATCGAATGGAATTGAATGGAATCGAATGGAATGTAGTGGAATAGAATGGAATCAACCCGAATAGAACAGAACGGAACGGAACAGAACGGAACGGAATGGAATGGACTGAAATGGAATGGAATCGAATGGAATCGAAAGGAACCGAATGGAATGGAATGGAAGGGAATGGAATGGAATTGAATGGAATGGAATGGAATCAAAACGAGTAGAATGGAATGGATTGGAATGGAATGGAACGGAATGGAATGGAATGGAATAGATTGGAATCGAATGGAATGGAATGGAATGGAATGGAATGGAATGCAATGGAATGGAATCAACCCGAGTAGAATGGAATGGAATGGAATGGAATGGAATGGAATGGAATGGAATGGAATGGAATGGAATGGAATGGAATTCAATGGAATAGAAAAGAATGGAACGGAATGGAATGGAATGAACCCGAGTAGAACGGAATGGAATGGAATGTTTTGGAATGGAATGGAATGGAATGGAATGGAATGGAATGGAATCGAATGGAATGGAATGGAATGGAATGGAATGGAATGGAATCGAAAGGAATGGAATGGAATGGAATGGAATGGAATCGAATCGAATGGAATGGAATGGAATGGAATGGAATGGAATGGAATGGAGTGGAATAAAATGGAATGGAATGGAATGGAATCAACCCGAATAGAATGGAGTGGATTGGAATGGAATGGAATGGAATGGAATGGAATTCAGTGGAATAGAATGAAATGGAATGGAATGGAATTGAATGGAATGGAATGGAATCGGATGGAATGGAGTGGAATGGAATGGAATGGAATGGAATGGGATGGAATGGAGTGGAATGGAATGGAATGGAATGGAATGGAATGGAATGGAATGGAATGGAATGGAATGGAATCAACCCGAGTAGAACGGAATGGAATGGAATGGAAAGGAACGGAATGGAATGGAATGGAATGGAATGGAATGGAATTCAATGGAATAGAATGGAATGGAATGGAATAGAATGGAATGGATTGGAATGGAATGGAATGGAATGGAATGGAATGGAATGGAATCAACCCGAGTAGAACGGAATGGATTGGAATGGAAAGGAATGGAATGGAATGGAATGGAATGAACGGAATGGAATGGAATGGAATGGAATCGAACGGAATCGAATGGAATCGAATGGAATGGAACGGAATGGAATGGAATGGAATGGAATCGAATGGAATGGAATGGAATGGAATGGAATCGAATGGAATGGAATGGAATGGAATGGAATGGAATGGAATGGAATGGAATGGAATCAACCCGAGTAGAACGGAATGGAATGGAATGGAATGGAATGGAATGGAATGGAATGGAATGGAATGGAATGGAATGGAATTCAATGGAATATAATGGAATGGAATGGAATGGAATGGAATGGAATGGAATGGAATGGAATGGAATGGAATGGAATGGAATGGAATCAACCCGAGTAGAACGGAATGGAATGGAATGGAAAGGAATGGAATGGAATGGAATGGAATGGAATGGAATGGAATGGAATGGAACGGAACGGAATGGAATGGAATGGAATGGAATGGAATGGAATGGAATTCAATGGAATAGAATGGAATGGAATGAAACGGAATGGAATCAACCCGAGTAGAATGGAATGGATTGTAATGGAATGGAATGGAATGGAATGGAATGGAATGGAATGGAATGGAATGGAATGGAACGGAATCAACCCGAGTAGAACGGAATGGAATGGAATGGAATAGAATGGAAAGGAATGGAATGGAATGGAATGGAATTCCATGGAATGGAATGGAATGGAATGGAATGGAAGGGAATAGAATCAACCCGAGTAGAACGGAATGGAATGGAATGGAATGGAATGGAATGGAATGGAATGGAATGGAATGGAATGGAATGGAATGGAAAGGAATGGAATCAACCCGAGTAGAACGGAATGGAATGGAATGGAATGGAATGGAATTCAAAGAAATGGAATGGAATGGAATGGAATATAATGGAATGGAATCAACCCGAGTAGAACGGAATGGAATGGAATGGAATGGAATGGAATGGAATGGCATGGAATGGAATGGAATGGAATGGAATGGCATGGAATGGAATGGAATGGAATGAAATGGAATGGAATGGAATGGAATGGAATGGAATCGAATGGAATCGAATGGAATCGAATGGAATGGAGTGGAATATTATGGAATCAACCCGAGTAGAAAGGAATGGAATGGAACGGAACGGAATGGAACGGAACGGAAAGGAATGGAATGGAGTGAAATGGAATGGAATCGAATGGAATCGAATGGAACCGAATGGAATGGAATGGAAGGGAATGGAATGGAATGGAATGGAGTGGAATGGAATCAACCCGAATAGAATGGAATGGATTGGAATGGAATGGAATGGAATGGAATGGAATGGAATGGAATGGAATTCAATGGAATGGAATGGAATGGAATGGAATGGAATGGAATGGAATGGAATGGAGTCTAATGGAATCGAATGGAATCGAATGGAATGGAATGGAATAGAATGGAATCAACACGAGTTGAAAGGAATGGAATGGAATGGAATGGAATGGAATGCAATGAAATGGAAAGGAATGGAATGGAATCGAATGGAATGGACTGGAATGAAATGGAAAGGAATGGAATAGACTGGAATGGAATGGAATGGAATCAACCCGAGTAGAATGGAATGGATTGGAATGGAATGGAATGGAATCGAATGGAATCGAATGGAACCGAATGGAATGGAATGGAAGGGAATGGAATGGAATGGAATGGAATGGAATGGAATGGAATCAACCCGAGTAGAATGGAATGGATTGGAATGGAATGGAATATAATGTAATGGAATGGAATGGAATCGAATGGAATCGAATGGAATCGAATGGAATCGAATGGAATGGAATGGAATGGAATGGAATGGAATGGAATGGAATCAACCCGAGTAGAACGGAATGGAATGGAATGGAATGGAATGGAATGGAATGGAATGGAATGGAATGGAAAGGAATGGAATTCAATGGAATGGAATGGAATGGAATGGAATGGAATGGAATCAACCCGAGTAGAACGGAATGGAATGGATTGGAATGGAATGGAATGGAATGGAATGGAATGGAATGGAATGGAATGGAATGAAATGGAATGGAACGGAACGGAACGGAATGGAATGGAATGGAATGGAATGGAATGGAATTCAATGGAATAGAATGGAATAGAATGAAACGGAATGGAATCAACCCGAGTAGAATGGAATGGATTGTAATGGAATGGAATGGAAAGGAATGGAATGGAATGGAATGGAATGGAATGGAATCGAATGGAATGGAATGGAATGGAATGGAATGGAATGGAATGGAATGGAATGGAATGGAATGGAATGGAATGGAATCAACCCGAGTAGAACGGAATGGAAAGGAATGGAATAGAATGGAAAGGAATGGAATGGAATGGAATGGAATTCAATGGAATGGAATGGAATGGAATGGAAGGGAATAGAATCAACCCGAGTAGAACGGAATGGAATGGAATGGAATGGAATGGAATGGAATGGAATGGAATGGAATGGAATGGAATGGAATTCAATGGAATAGAATGGAATGGAATGGAATCGAATGGAATCAACCCGAGTAGAATGGAATGGATTGGAATGGAATGGAATGGAATGGAATGGAATGGAATGGAATGGAATGGAATGGAATGGAAAGGAATGGAATCAACCCGAGTAGAACGGAATGGAATGGAATGGAATGGAATGGAATGGAATTCAAAGAAATGGAATGGAATGGAATGGAATATAATGGAATGGAATCAACCCGAGTAGAACGGAATGGAATGGAATGGAATGGAATGGAATGGAATGGCATGGAATGGAATGGAATGGAATGGAATGGCATGGCATGGAATGGAATGAAATGGAATGGAATGGAATGGAATGGAATGGAATGGAATGGAATGGAATGGAATGGAATCGAATGGAATCGAATGGAATCGAATGGAATGGAGTGGAATAGAATGGAATCAACCCGAGTAGAAAGGAATGGAATGGACCGGAACGGAATGGAACGGAACGGAAAGGAATGGAATGGAGTGAAATGGAATGGAATCGAATGGAATCGAATGGAACCGAATGGAATGGAATGGAAGGGAATGGAATGGAATGGAATGGAGTGGAATGGAATCAACCCGAATAGAATGGAATGGATTGGAATGGAATGGAATGGAATGGAATAGAATGGAATGGAATGGAATCGAATGGAATCGAATGGAATCGAATGGAATGGAATGGAATGGAATGGAATCAACCCGAGTAGAACGGAATGGAATGGAATGGAATGGAATGGAATGGAATGGAATGGAATGGAATGGAATGGAATGGAATGGAATGGAATGGAATTCTATGGAATGGAATGGAATGGAATGGAATGGAATGGAATGGAATGGAATGGAATGGAATGGAATCTAATGGAATCTAATGGAATCGAATGGAATGGAATGGAATAGAATGGAATCAACCCGAGTAGAAAGGAATGGAATGGAATGGAATGGAATGGAATGGAATGGAATGGAATGGAATGGAATGGAATGGAATGGAATGCAATGAAATGGAAAGGAATGGAATGGAATCGAATGGAATGGACTGGAATGAAATGGAAAGGAATGGAATAGACTGGAATGGAATGGAATGGAATCGAATGGAATGGACTGGAATGAAATGGAAAGGAATGGAATAGACTGGAATGGAAAGGAATGGAATCAACCCGAGTAGAATGGAATGGATTGGAATGGAATGGAATGGAATCGAATGGAATCGAATGGAACCGAATGGAATGGAATGGAAGGGAATGGAATGGAATGGAATGGAATGGAATGGAATCAACCCGAGTAGAATGGAATGGATTGGAATGGAATGGAATATAATGTAATGGAATGGAATGGAATCGAATGGAATCGAATGGAATGGAATGGAATGGAATGGAATGGAATGGAATGGAACGGAATGGAATCAACCCGAGTAGAACGGAATGGAATGGAATGGAATGGAATGGAATGGAATGGAATGGAATGGAATGGAATGGAATGGAATGGAAAGGAATGGAATTCAATGGAATGGAATGGAATGGAATGGAATGGAATGGAATGGAATGGAATGGAATGGAATCAACCCGAGTAGAACGGAATGGAATGGAATGGAATGGAATGGAATGGAATGGAATGGAATGGAATGGAATCAACCCCAGTAGAACGGAATGGAATGGAATGGAATGGAATGGAATGGAATGGAATGGAATGGAATGGAATGGAATGGAATGGAATGGAATGGAATGGAATGGAATGGAATGGAATAAAATGGAATTCAATGGAATATAATGGAATGGAATGGAATGGAATGGAATGGAATGGAATTGAATGGAATCAACCCGAATAGAATGGAGTGGATTGGAATGGAATGAAATGGAATGGAATGGAATTCAGTGGAATAGAATGAAATGGAATGGAATGGAATTGAATGCAATGGAATGGAATCGAATGGAATCGGATGGAATGGAGTGGAATGGAATGGAATGGAATGGAATGGGATGGAATGGAGTGGAATGGAATGGAATGGAATGGAATGGAATGGAATGGAATGGAATGGAATCAACCCGAGTAGAACGGAATGGAATGGAATGGAATGGAATGGAATGGAATGGAATGGAATGGAATGGAATGGAATGGAATTCAATGGAATAGAATGGAATGGAATGGAATAGAATGGAATGGATTGGAATGGAATCGAATGGAATGGAATGGAATGGAATGGAATGGAATGGAATGGAATGGAATGGAATGGAATGGAATTCAATGGAATATAATGGAATGGAATGGAATGGAATGGAATGGAATGGAATGGAATGGAATGGAATGGAATGGAATGGAATGGAATAAAATGGAATTCAATGGAATATAATGGAATGGAATGGAATGGAATGGAATGGAATGGAATGGAATCAACCCGAATAGAATGGAGTGGATTGGAATGGAATGAAATGGAATGGAATGGAATTCAGTGGAATAGAATGAAATGGAATGGAATGGAATTGAATGGAATGGAATGGAATCGAATGGAATCGGATGGAATGGAGTGGAATGGAATGGAATGGAATGGAATGGGATGGAATGGAGTGGAATGGAATGGAATGGAATGGAATGGAATGGAATGGAATGGAATGGAATCAACCCGAGTAGAACGGAATGGAATGGAATGGAATGGAATGGAATGGAATGGAATGGAATGGAATTCAATGGAATAGAATGGAATGGAATGGAATAGAATGGAATGGATTGGAATGGAATCGAATGGAATGGAATGGAATGGAATGGAATGGAATGGAATGGAGTTCAATAGAATAGAATGGAATGGAATTGAATGGAATGGAATGGAATGGAATGGAATGGAATCGAATGGAATCGAATGGAATCGAATGGAATGTAGTGGAATAGAATGGAATCAACCCGAATAGAACAGAACGGAACGGAACAGAACGGAACGGAATGGAATGGAGTGAAATGGAATGGAATCGAATGGAATTGAAAGGAACCGAATGGAATGGAATGGAAGGGAATGGAATGGAATTGAATGGAATGGAATGGAATGGAATGAACCCGAATAGAACGGAATGGAATGGAATGGAATGGAATGGAATGGAATGGAATGGAATGGAATGGAATGGAATGGAATTTAATCGAATGGAATCGAATGGAATGGAATGGAACGGAATGGAATCGAATGGAACGGAAGGGAATTGAATGGAATGGAATGGAATGGAATGGAATCGAATGGAATGGAATGGAATCGAATGGATTGGAATGGAATGGAATGGAATGGAATGGAATGGAATGGAATGGAATCAACCCGAGTAGAATGGAATGGATTGGAATGGAATGCAATGGAATGGAATGGAATGGAATGGAATGGAATGGAATGGAATCGAATGGAATCGAATGGAATGGAATGGAATGGAGTGGAAGAGAATGGAATCAACTCGAGTAGAACGGAATGGAATGGAACGGTATGGAACGGAACGGAACGGAATAGAACGGAACGGAATGGAATGGAGTGAAATGGAATGGAATCGAATGGAATCGAATGGAACCGAATGGAATGGAATGGAACGGAATGGAATGGAATGGACTGGAATGGAATGGAATCAACCCTAGTAGAATGTAATGGATTGGAATGGAATGGAATGGAATGGAATGGAATGGAATGGAATGGAATGGAATCGAATGGAATGGAATGGAATCGAATGGAATGGAATGGAATAGAATGGAATTCAATGGAATGGAATGGAATGGAATGGAATTCTATAGAATAGTATGGAAGTGAACGGAATGGAATGGAGTGAAATGGAATGGAATCGAATGGAATCGAAAGGAACCGAATGGAATGGAATGGAAGGGAATGGAATGGAATTGAATGGAATGGAATGGAATCAAAACGAGTAGAATGGAATGGATTGGAATGGAATGGAACGGAATGGAATGGAATGGAATAGAATGGAATCGAATGGAATGGAATGGAATGGAATGGAATGGAATGCAATGGAATGGAATCAACCCGAGTAGAATGGAATGGAATGGAATGGAATGGAATGGAATGGAATGGAATGGAATTCAATGGAATAGAAAAGAATGGAACGGAATGGAATGGAATGAACCCGAGTAGAACGGAATGGAATGGAATGTTTTGGAATGGAATGGAATGGAATGGAATGGAATGGAATGGAATCGAATGGAATGGAATGGAATGGAATGGAATGGAATGGAATGGAATGGAATCGAAAGGAATGGAATGGAATGGAATGGAATGGAATCGAATCGAATGGAATGGAATGGAATGGAATGGAAGGGAATGGAATGGAATGGAGTGGAATAAAATGGAATGGAATGGAATGGAATCAACCCGAATAGAATGGAGTGGATTGGAATGGAATGGAATGGAATGGAATGGAATTCAGTGGAATAGAATGAAATGGAATGGAATGGAATGGAATGGAATGGAATGGAATCGGATGGAATGGAGTGGAATGGAATGGAATGGAATGGAATGGGATGGAATGGAGTGGAATGGAATGGAATGGAATGGAATGGAATGGAATGGAATGGAATGGAATGGAATCAACCCGAGTAGAACGGAATGGAATGGAATGGAAAGGAACGGAATGGAATGGAATGGAATGGAATGGAATGGAATTCAATGGAATAGAATGGAATGGAATGGAATAGAATGGAATGGAATGGAATGGAATGGAATGGAATGGAATGGAATGGAATGGAATGGAATCAACCCGAGTAGAACGGAATGGATTGGAATGGAAAGGAATGGAATGGAATGGAATGGAATGAACGGAATGGAATGGAATGGAATGGAATCGAACGGAATCGAATGGAATCGAATGGAATGGAACGGAATGGAATGGAATGGAATGGAATCGAGTGGAATGGAATGGAATGGAATGGAATCGAATGGAATGGAATGGAATGGAATGGAATGGAATGGAATGGAATGGAATGGAATCAACCCGAGTAGAACGGAATGGAATGGAATGGAATGGAATGGAATGGAATGGAATGGAATGGAATGGAATGGACTGGAATTCAATGGAATATAATGGAATGGAATGGAATGGAATGGAATGGAATGGAATGGAATGGAATGGAATGGAATGGAATGGAATGGAATGGAATCAACCCGAGTAGAACGGAATGGAATGGAATGGAAAGGAATGGAATGGAATGGAATGGAATGGAATGGAATGGAATGGAATGGAATGGAACGGAACGGAATGGAATGGAATGGAATGGAATGGAATGGAATGGAATTCAATGGAATAGAATGGAATGGAATGAAACGGAATGGAATCAACCCGAATAGAATGGAATGGATTGTAATGGAATGGAATGGAATGGAATGGAATGGAATGGAACGGAATCAACCCGAGTAGAACGGAATGGAATGGAATGGAATAGAATGGAAAGGAATGGAATGGAATGGAATGGAATTCAATGGAATGGAATGGAATGGAATGGAATGGAAGGGAATAGAATCAACCCGAGTAGAACGGAATGGAAGGGAATGGAATGGAATGGAATGGAATGGAATGGAATGGAATGGAATGGAATGGAAAGGAATGGAATCAACCCGAGTAGAACGGAATGGAATGGAATGGAATGGAATGGAATTCAAAGAAATGGAATGGAATGGAATGGAATATAATGGAATGGAATCAACCCGAGTAGAACGGAATGGAATGGAATGGAATGGAATGGAATGGAATCGAATGGAATGGAATGGATTGGAATGGAATGGAATGGAATGGAATGGAATGGAATGGAATGGAATGGAATCAACCCGAGTAGAACGGAATGGAATGGAATGGAATGGAATGGAATGGAATGGAATGGAATGGAATGGAATGGAAAGGAATGGAATTCAATGGAATGGAATGGAATGGAATGGAATGGAATGGAATGGAATGGAATGGAATCAACCCGAGTAGAACGGAATGGAATGGAATGGAATGGAATGGAATGGAACGGAATGGAATGGAATGGAATGGAATCAACCCCAGTAGAACGGAATGGAATGGAATGGAATGGAATGGAATGGAATGGAATGGAATGGAATGGAATGGAATGGAATCAACCCGAGTAGAACGGAATGGAATGGAATGGAAAGGAATGGAATGGAATGGAATGGAATTGAATGGAGTGTAATGGAATGGAATGTAATGGAATGGAATCGAATGGAATCGAATGGAATGGAATGGAATGGAATGGAATGGAATGGAATGGAATGGAATGGAATGGAATGGAATGGAATCGAATGGAATGGAACGGAATGGAATGGAATGGAATGGAATGGAATGGAATGGAATGGAATGGAATGGAATGGAATGGAATGGAATTGAATGGAATAGAATTGAATGCAATGAAATGGAATGGAATCAACCCGAGTAGAATGGAATGGATTGTAATGGAATGGAAAGGAATGGAATGGAATGGAATGGAATGGATTGGAATGGAATGGAATCAACCCGAGTAGAACGGAATGGAATGGAATGGAATGGAATGGAATGGAATGGAATGGAATGGAATGGAATGGAATGGAAAGGAATGGAATGGAATTCAATGGAATGGAATGGAATGGAATGGAATGGAATGGAATGGAATGGAATGGAATGGAATGGAATCAACCCGAGTAGAACGGAATGGAATGGAATGGAATGGAATGGAATGGAATGGAATGGAATGGAATGGAATGGAATGGAATGGAATCAACCCGAGTAGAAAGGAATGGAATGGAATGGAATGGAATGGAATGGAATGGAATGGAATGGAATGGAATGGAATGGAATGGAATGGAATGGAATGGAATGGAATATAATGGAATGGAATGGAATGGAATGGAATGGAATGGAATGGAATGGAATGGAATGGAATGGAATGGAATGGAATCAACCCGAGTAGAACGGAATGGAATGGAATGGAATGGAATGGAATGGAATGGAATGGAATGGAATGGAATTGAATCAACCCGAGTAGAAAGGAATGGAATGGAATGGAATGGAATGGAATGGAATGGAATGGAATGGAATGGAATGGAATGGAATGGAATGGAATGGAAAGGAATGGAATCAACCCGAGTAGAACGGAATGGAATGGAATGGAATGGAATGGAATTCAAAGAAATGGAATGGAATGGAATGGAATGGAATGGAATGGAATGGAGTGGAATCAACCCGAGTAGAACGGAATGGAATGGAATGGAATGGAATGGAATGGCATGGAATGGAATGGAATGGAATGGAATGGAATGGAATGGAATGGAATGGAATGGAATGGAATCGAATGGAATCGAATGGAATGGAGTGGAATAGAATGGAATCAACCCGAGTAGAAAGGAATGGAATGGAACGGAACGGAATGGAACGGAACGGAAAGGAATGGAATGGAGTGAAATGGAATGGAATCGAATGGAATCGAATGGAACCGAATGGAATGGAATGGAAGGGAATGGAATGGAATGGAATGGAATGGAATGGAATCAACCCGAGTAGAATGGAATGGATTGGAATGGAATGGAATGGAATGGAATGGAATGGAATGGAATCGAATGGAATCGAATGGAATCGAATTGAGTGGAATGGAATGGAATGGTATCAACCCGAGTAGAACGGAATGGAATGGAATGGAATGGAATGGAATGGAATGGAATGGAATTTAATGGAATGGAATGGAAAGGAATGGAAAGGAATGGAATCAACCCGAGTAGAATGGAATGGATAGGAATGGAATGGAATAGAATGGAATGTAATTCAATAGAATAGAATGGAAGGGAATGGAAAGGAATGGAATGGAATGGAATGGAATGGAATCGAATGGAATCGAATGGAATCGAATGGAATGGAGTGGAATAGAATGGAATCAACCCGAATAGAACGGAACGGAACGGAACAGAACGGAACGGAATGGAATGGAGTGAAATGGAATGGAATCAAATGGAATCGAATGGAACCGAATGGAATGGAATGGAAGGGAATGGAATGCAGTGGAATGAATGGAATGGAATGGAATCAACCCGAGTAGAATGGAATGGACTGGAATGGAATGGAATGGAATGGAATGGAATCGAATGGAATGGAATGGAATGGAATGGAATGGAATGGAATGGAATGGAATTGAATCATCCCGAGTAGAACGGAATGGAATGGAATGGAATGGAATGGAATGGAATGGAATGGAATGGAATGGAATGGAATGGAATCAACCCGAGTAGAACGGAATGGAATGGAATGGAATGGAATGGAATGGAATGGAAAGGAATGGAATGGAATTCCATGGAATAGAATAGAATGGAATGGAATGGAATGGAATGGAATGGAATGAACCCGAGTAGAACGGAATGGAATGGAATGGAATTGAATGGAATGGAATGGAATGGAATGGAATGGAATGGAATGGAATGGAATGGAATGGAATAGAACCGAATGGAATGGAATGGAATGGAATGGAATGGAATGGAATGGAATGGAATGGAATGGAATGGAATGGAATGGAATCAACCCGAGTAGATTGGAATGGATTGGAATGGAATGAAATGGAATGGAATGGAATTCAATGGAAAAAATGAAATGGAATGGAATGGAATGGAATCGAATGGAATCGAATGGAATCGAATGGAAAGGAGTGGAATAGAATGGAATCAACCCGTGTAGAATGGAATGGAATGGAACGGAACGGAACGGAACGGAACGGAACGGAATGGAATGGAGTGAAATGGAATGGAATCGAATGGAATCGAACGGAACCGAATGGAATGGAAAGAAGGGAACGGAATGGAATGGAATGGAATGGAATGGAATGGAATCAACCCGAGTAGAATGGAATGGATTGGAATGGAATGGAATGGAATGGAATGGAATGGAGTTCAATAGAATAGAATGGAATGGAATTGAATGGAATGGAATGGAATGGAATGGAATGGAATCGAATGGAATCGAATGGAATCGAATGGAATGGAGTGGAATAGAATGGAATCAACCCGAATAGAACGGAACGGAACGGAACAGAACGGAACGGAATGGAATGGAGTGAAATGGAATGGAATCGAATGGAATCGAAAGGAAACGAATGGAATGGAATGGAAGGGAATGGAATGGAATTGAATGGAATGGAATGGAATGGAATGAACCCGAATAGAACGGAATGGAATGGAATGGAATGGAATGGAATGGAATGGAATGGAATTTAATCGAATGGAATCGAATGGAATGGAATGGAACGGAATGGAATCGAATGGAACGGAAGGGAATTGAATGGAATGGAATGGAATGGAATGGAATCGAATGGAATGGAATGGAATCGAATGGATTGGAATGGAATGGAATGGAATGGAATGGAATGGAATGGAATGGAATGGAATGGAATGGAATCAACCCGAGTAGAATGGAATGGATTGGAATGGAATGGAATGGAATGGAATGGAATGGAATTCAATGGAATAGAATGAAATGGAATGGAATGCAATGGAATGGAATGGAATGGAATGGAATGGAATGGAATGGAATCGAATGGAATCGAATGGAATGGAATGGAATGGAGTGGAAGAGAATGGAATCAACTCGAGTAGAACGGAATGGAATGGAACGGAATGGAACGGAACGGAACGGAATAGAACGGAACGGAATGGAATGGAGTGAAACGGAATGGAATCGAATGGAATCGAATGGAACCGAATGGAATGGAATGGAACGGAATGGAATGGAATGGACTGGAATGGAATGGAATCAACCCTAGTAGAATGTAATGGATTGGAATGGAATGGAATGGAATGGAATGGAATGGAATCGAATGGAATTGAATGGAATGGAATGGAATGGAATGGAATAGAATGGAATTCAATGGAATAGAATGGAATAGAATGGAATTCAATGGAATGGAATGGAATGGAATGGAATTCTATAGAATAGTATGGAATGGAATGGAATGGAATGGAATGGAATCGAATGCAATCGAATGGAATGGAATGGAATGGAATGGAATGGAATGGAATGGAATGGAATGGAATGGAATCAACCCGAGTAGAACGGAATGGAATGGAATGGAATGGAATGGAAAGGAATGGAATGGAAAGGAATGGAATGGAATTCAATGGAATGGAATGGAATGGAACGGAATGGAAGGGAATAGAATCAACCCGAGTAGAACGGAATGGAATGGAATGGAATGGAATTGAATGGAATGGAATACAATGGAATAGATTGGAATGGAATGGAATGGAATGGAATCAACCCGAGTAGAATGGAATGGACTGGAATGGAATGGAATGGAATGGAATGGAATGGAATGGAAAGGAATGGAATCAACCCGAGTAGAACGGAATGGAATGGAATGGAATGGAATGGAATTCAAAGAAATGGAATGGAATGGAATGGAATGGAATGGAATGGAGTGGAATCAACCCGAGTAGAACGGAATGGAATGGAATGGAATGGAATGGAATGGCATGGAATGGAATGGAATGGAATGGAATGGAATGGAATGGAATGGAATGGAATGGAATGGAATCGAATGGAATCGAATGGAATGGAGTGGAATAGAATGGAATCAATCCGAGTAGAAAGGAATGGAATGGAACGGAACGGAATGGAACGGAACGGAAAGGAATGGAATGGAGTGAAATGGAATGGAATTGAATGGAATCGAATGGAACCGAATGGAATGGAATGGAAGGGAATGGAATGGAATGGAATGGAATGGAATGGAATCAACCCGAGTAGAATGGAATGGATTGGAATGGAATGGAATGGAATGGAATGGAATCGAATGGAATCGAATGGAATCGAATTGAGTGGAATGGAATGGAATGGTATCAACCCGAGTAGAACGGAATGGAATGGAATGGAATGGAATGGAATGGAATGGAATGGAATTTAATGGAATGGAATGGAAAGGAATGGAAAGGAATGGAATCAACCCGAGTAGAATGGAATGGATAGGAATGGAATGGAATGGAATGGAATGTAATTCAATAGAATAGAATGGAAGGGAATGGAAAGGAATGGAATGGAATGGAATGGAATGGAATGGAATGGAATGGAATCGAATGGAATCGAATGGAATCGAATGGAATGGAGTGGAATAGAATGGAATCAACCCGAATAGAATGGAACGGAACGGAAGAGAACGGAACGGAATGGAATGGAGTGAAATGGAATGGAATCAAATGGAATCGAATGGAACCGAATGGAATGGAATGGAAGGGAATGGAATGCAGTGGAATGAATGGAATGGAATGGAATCAACCCGAGTAGAATGGAATGGACTGGAATGGAATGGAATGGAATTGAATCAACCCGAGTAGAACGGAATGGAATGGAATGGAATGGAATGGAATGGAATGGAATGGAATGGAATGGAATGGAATGGAATGGAATCAACCCGTGTAGAACGGAATGGAATGGAATGGAATGGAATGGAATGGAATGGAATGGAATGGAATGGAATGGAATTCAATGGAATAGAATGGAATGGAATGGAATGGAATGGAATGGAATGAACCTGAGTAGAACGGAATGGAATGGAATGGAATTGAATGGAATGGAATGGAATGGAATGGAATGGAATGGAATGGAATGGAATGGAACCGAATCGAATGGAATCGAATGGAATGGAATGGAATGGAATGGAATGGAATGGAATGGAATGGAATGGAATGGAATCAACCCGAGTAGATTGGAATGGATTGGAATGGAATGAAATGGAATGGAATGGAATTCAATGGAAAAAATGAAATGGAATGGAATGGAATGGAATGGAATCGAATGGAATCGAATGGAATCGAATGGAAAGGAGTGGAATAGAATGGAATCAACCCGTGTAGAATGGAATGGAATGGAACGGAACGGAACGGAACGGAACGGAACGGAATGGAATGGAGTGAAATGGAATGGAATCGAATGGAATCGAACGGAACCGAATGGAATGGAAAGAAGGGAACGGAATGGAATGGAATGGAATGGAATGGAATGGAATCAACCCGAGTAGAATGGAATGGATTGGAATGGAATGGAATGGAATGGAATGGAATGGAATGGAGTTCAATAGAATAGAATGGAATGGAATGGAATGGAATGGAATGGAATGGAATCGAATGGAATTGAATGGAATCGAATGGAATATAGTGGAATAGAATGGAATCAACCCGAATAGAACAGAACGGAACGGAACAGAACGGAACGGAATGGAATGGAGTGAAATGGAATGGAATCGAATGGAATCGAAAGGAACCGAATGGAATGGAAGGGAATGGAATGGAATTGAATGGAATGGAATGGAATCAAAACGAGTAGAATGGAATGGATTGGAATGGAATGGAACGGAATGGAATGGAATGGAATAGATTGGAATCGAATGGAATGGAATGGAATGGAATGGAATGGAATGCAATGGAATGGAATCAACCCGAGTAGAATGGAATGGAATGGAATGGAATGGAATGGAATGGAATGGAATGGAATGGAATTCAATGGAATAGAAAAGAATGGAACGGAATGGAATGGAATGAACCCGAGTAGAACGGAATGGAATGGAATGATTTGGAATGGAATGGAATGGAATGGAATGGAATGGAATGGAATCGAATGGAATGGAATGGAATGGAATGGAATGGAATCGAAAGGAATGGAATGGAATGGAATGGAATGGAATCGAATGGAATGGAATGGAATGGAATGGAATGGAATGGAATGGAATGGAGTGGAATAAAATGGAATGGAATGGAATGGAATCAACCCGAATAGAATGGAGTGGATTGGAATGGAATGGAATGGAATGGAATGGAATTCAGTGGAATAGAATGAAATGGAATGGAATGGAATTGAATGGAATGGAATGGAATCGGATGGAATGGAGTGGAATGGAATGGAATGGAATGGAATGGGATGGAATGGAGTGGAATGGAATGGAATGGAATGGAATGGAATGGAATGGAATGAAATCAACCCGAGTAGAACGGAATGGAATGGAATGGAAAGGAACGGAATGGAATGGAATGGAATGGAATGGAATGGAATTCAATGGAATAGAATGGAATGGAATTGAATAGAATGGAATGGATTGGAATGGAATGGAATGGAATGGAATGGAATGGAATGGAATGGAATGGAATCAACCCGAGTAGAACGGAATGGATTGGAATGGAAAGGAATGGAATGGAATGGAATGGAATGAACGGAATGGAATGGAATGGAATGGAATCGAACGGAATCGAATGGAATCGAATGGAATGGAACGGAATGGAATGGAATGGAATGGAATCCAATGGAATGGAATGGAATGGAATGGAATCGAATGGAATGGAATGGAATGGAATGGAATGGAATGGAATGGAATGGAATGGAATGGAATCAACCCGAGTAGAACGGAATGGAATGGAATGGAATGGAATGGAATGGAATGGAATGGAATGGAATGGAATGGAATGGAATGGAATGGAATTCAATGGAATATAATGGAATGGAATGGAATGGAATGGAATGGAATGGAATGGAATGGAATGGAATGGAATCAACCCGAGTAGAACGGAATGGAATGGAATGGAAAGGAATGGAATGGAATGGAATGGAATGGAATGGAATGGAATGGAATGGAACGGAACGGAATGGAATGGAATGGAATGGAATGGAATGGAATGGAATGGAATTCAATGGAATAGAATGGAATGGAATGAAACGGAATGGAATCAACCCGAGTAGAATGGAATGGATTGTAATGGAATGGAATGGAATGGAATGGAATGGAATGGAATGGAATGGAATGGAATGGAACGGAATCAACCCGAGTAGAACGGAATGGAATGGAATGGAATAGAATGGAAAGGAATGGAATGGAATGGAATGGAATTCAATGGAATGGAATGGAATGGAATGGAATGGAAGGGAATAGAATCAACCCGAGTAGAACGGAATGGAATGGAATGGAATGGAAAGGAATGGAATGGAATGGAATGGAATGGAGTGGAATAAAATGGAATGGAATGGAATGGAATCAACCCGAATAGAATGGAGTGGATTGGAATGGAATGGAATGGAATGGAATGGAATTCAGTGGAATAGAATGAAATGGAATGGAATGGAATTGAATGGAATGGAATGGAATCGGATGGAATGGAGTGGAATGGAATGGAATGGAATGGAATGGGATGGAATGGAGTGGAATGGAATGGAATGGAATGGAATGGAATGGAATGGAATGGAATGGAATCAACCCGAGTAGAACGGAATGGAATGGAATGGAAAGGAACGGAATGGAATGGAATGGAATGGAATGGAATGGAATTCAATGGAATAGAATGGAATGGAATGGAATAGAATGGAATGGATTGGAATGGAATGGAATGGAATGGAATGGAATGGAATGGAATGGAATGGAATCAACCCGAGTAGAACGGAATGGATTGGAATGGAAAGGAATGGAATGGAATGGAATGGAATGAACGGAATGGAATGGAATGGAATGGAATCGAACGGAATCGAATGGAATCGAATGGAATGGAACGGAATGGAATGGAATGGAATGGAATCCAATGGAATG
This sequence comes from Gorilla gorilla gorilla, assembly GCF_029281585.2. Lineage (NCBI taxonomy): Eukaryota > Metazoa > Chordata > Mammalia > Primates > Hominidae > Gorilla > Gorilla gorilla. Next base: position 57,350,704 of record NC_073239.2, on the reverse strand, counting down.
GAATGGAATGGAATGGAATCGAATGGAATGGAATGGAATTTAATGGAATGGAATGGAATGGAATGGAATGGAATCAACCCGAGTAGAACGGAATGGAATGGAATGGAATGGAATGGAATGGAATGGAATGGAATGGAATGGAATGGAATGGAATGGAATGGAATGGAATATAATGGAATGGAATGGAATGGAATGGAATGGAATGGAATGGAATGGAATGGAATGGAATGGAATGGAATCAACCCGAGTAGAACGGAATGGAATGGAATGGAAAGGAATGGAATGGAATGGAATGGAATGGAATGGAATGGAATGGAATGGAACGGAACGGAATGGAATGGAATGGAATGGAATGGAATGGAATGGAATGGAATTCAATGGAATAGAATGGAATGGAATGAAACGGAATGGAATCAACCCGAGTAGAATGGAATGGATTGTAATGGAATGGAATGGAATGGAATGGAATGGAATGGAATGGAATGGAATGGAATGGAATGGAACGGAATCAACCCGAGTAGAACGGAATGGAATGGAATGGAATAGAATGGAAAGGAATGGAATGGAATGGAATGGAATTCAATGGAATGGAATGGAATGGAATGGAATGGAAGGGAATAGAATCAACCCGAGTAGAACGGAATGGAATGGAATGGAATGGAATGGAATGGAATGGAATGGAATGGAATGGAATGGAATGGAAAGGAATGGAATCAACCCGAGTAGAACGGAATGGAATGGAATGGAATGGAATGGAATTCAAAGAAATGGAATGGAATGGAATGGAATATAATGGAATGGAATCAACCCGAGTAGAACGGAATGGAATGGAATGGAATGGAATGGAATGGAATGGCATGGAATGGAATGGAATGGAATGGAATGGCATGGAATGGAATGGAATGGAATGAAATGGAATGGAATGGAATGGAATGGAATGGAATCGAATGGAATCGAATGGAATCGAATGGAATGGAGTGGAATATTATGGAATCAACCCGAGTAGAAAGGAATGGAATGGAACGGAACGGAATGGAACGGAACGGAAAGGAATGGAATGGAGTGAAATGGAATGGAATCGAATGGAATCGAATGGAACCGAATGGAATGGAATGGAAGGGAATGGAATGGAATGGAATGGAGTGGAATGGAATCAACCCGAATAGAATGGAATGGATTGGAATGGAATGGAATGGAATGGAATAGAATGGAATGGAATGGAATCGAATGGAATGGAATGGAATGGAATGGAATGGAATGGAATGGAATGGAATGGAATGGAATGGAATCAACCCGAGTAGAACGGAAAGGAATGGAATGGAATGGAATGGAATGGAATGGAATGGAATGGAATGGAATTCAATGGAATGGAATGGAATGGAATGGAATGGAATGGAATGGAATGGAATGGAATGCAGTCTAATGGAATCGAATGGAATCGAATGGAATGGAATGGAATAGAATGGAATCAACACGAGTTGAAAGGAATGGAATGGAATGGAATGGAATGGAATGCAATGAAATGGAAAGGAATGGAATGGAATCGAATGGAATGGACTGGAATGAAATGGAAAGGAATGGAATAGACTGGAATGGAATGGAATGGAATCAACCCGAGTAGAATGGAATGGATTGGAATGGAATGGAATGGAATCGAATGGAATCGAATGGAACCGAATGGAATGGAATGGAAGGGAATGGAATGGAATGGAATGGAATGGAATGGAATGGAATCAACCCGAGTAGAATGGAATGGATTGGAATGGAATGGAATATAATGTAATGGAATGGAATGGAATCGAATGGAATCGAATGGAATCGAATGGAATCGAATGGAATGGAATGGAATGGAATGGAATGGAATGGAATGGAATGGAATCAACCCGAGTAGAACGGAATGGAATGGAATGGAATGGAATGGAATGGAATGGAATGGAATGGAATGGAATGGAAAGGAATGGAATTCAATGGAATGGAATGGAATGGAATGGAATGGAATGGAATCAACCCGAGTAGAACGGAATGGAATGGATTGGAATGGAATGGAATGGAATGGAATGGAATGGAATGGAATGGAATGGAACGGAACGGAATGGAATGGAATGGAATGGAATGGAATGGAATGGAATTCAATGGAATAGAATGGAATGGAATGAAACGGAATGGAATCAACCCGAGTAGAATGGAATGGATTGTAATGGAATGGAATGGAATGGAATGGAATGGAATGGAATGGAATGGAATGGAATGGAATGGAATGGAATCGAATGGAATGGAATGGAATGGAATGGAATGGAATGGAATGGAATGGAATGGAATGGAATGGAATGGAATGGAATGGAATGGAATGGAATCAACCCGAGTAGAACGGAATGGAAAGGAATGGAATAGAATGGAAAGGAATGGAATGGAATGGAATGGAATTCAATGGAATGGAATGGAATGGAATGGAAGGGAATAGAATCAACCCGAGTAGAACGGAATGGAATGGAATGGAATGGAATGGAATGGAATGGAATGGAATGGAATGGAATGGAATGGAATTCAATGGAATAGAATGGAATGGAATGGAATGGAATGGAATCAACCCGAGTAGAATGGAATGGATTGGAATGGAATGGAATGGAATGGAATGGAATGGAATGGAATGGAATGGAATGGAAAGGAATGGAATCAACCCGAGTAGAACGGAATGGAATGGAATGGAATGGAATGGAATGGAATGGAATTCAAAGAAATGGAATGGAATGGAATGGAATATAATGGAATGGAATCAACCCGAGTAGAACGGAATGGAATGGAATGGAATGGAATGGAATGGAATGGCATGGAATGGAATGGAATGGAATGGAATGGCATGGCATGGAATGGAATGGAATGGAATGGAATGGAATGGAATGGAATGGAATGGAATGGAATGGAATGGAATCGAATGGAATCGAATGGAATCGAATGGAATGGAGTGGAATAGAATGGAATCAACCCGAGTAGAAAGGAATGGAATGGACCGGAACGGAATGGAACGGAACGGAAAGGAATGGAATGGAGTGAAATGGAATGGAATCGAATGGAATCGAATGGAACCGAATGGAATGGAATGGAAGGGAATGGAATGGAATGGAATGGAGTGGAATGGAATCAACCCGAATAGAATGGAATGGATTGGAATGGAATGGAATGGAATGGAATAGAATGGAATGGAATGGAATCGAATGGAATCGAATGGAATCGAATGGAATGGAATGGAATGGAATGGAATCAACCCGAGTAGAACGGAATGGAATGGAATGGAATGGAATGGAATGGAATGGAATGGAATGGAATGGAATGGAATGGAATGGAATGGAATGGAATGGAATTCTATGGAATGGAATGGAATGGAATGGAATGGAATGGAATGGAATGGAATGGAATGGAATGGAATGGAATCTAATGGAATCTAATGGAATCGAATGGAATGGAATGGAATAGAATGGAATCAACCCGAGTAGAAAGGAATGGAATGGAATGGAATGGAATGGAATGGAATGGAATGGAATGGAATGGAATGGAATGGAATGGAATGGAATGGAATGGAATGCAATGAAATGGAAAGGAATGGAATGGAATCGAATGGAATGGACTGGAATGAAATGGAAAGGAATGGAATAGACTGGAATGGAATGGAATGGAATCGAATGGAATGGACTGGAATGAAATGGAAAGGAATGGAATAGACTGGAATGGAAAGGAATGGAATCAACCCGAGTAGAATGGAATGGATTGGAATGGAATGGAATGGAATCGAATGGAATCGAATGGAACCGAATGGAATGGAATGGAAGGGAATGGAATGGAATGGAATGGAATGGAATGGAATCAACCCGAGTAGAATGGAATGGATTGGAATGGAATGGAATATAATGTAATGGAATGGAATGGAATCGAATGGAATCGAATGGAATGGAATGGAATGGAATGGAATGGAATGGAATGGAACGGAATGGAATCAACCCGAGTAGAACGGAATGGAATGGAATGGAATGGAATGGAATGGAATGGAATGGAATGGAATGGAATGGAATGGAAAGGAATGGAATTCAATGGAATGGAATGGAATGGAATGGAATGGAATGGAATGGAATGGAATCAACCCGAGTAGAACGGAATGGAATGGAATGGAATGGAATGGAATGGAATGGAATGGAATGGAATCAACCCCAGTAGAACGGAATGGAATGGAATGGAATGGAATGGAATGGAATGGAATGGAATGGAATGGAATGGAATGGAATGGAATGGAATGGAATAAAATGGAATTCAATGGAATATAATGGAATGGAATGGAATGGAATGGAATGGAATGGAATGGAATGGAATCAACCCGAATAGAATGGAGTGGATTGGAATGGAATGAAATGGAATGGAATGGAATTCAGTGGAATAGAATGAAATGGAATGGAATGGAATTGAATGCAATGGAATGGAATCGAATGGAATCGGATGGAATGGAGTGGAATGGAATGGAATGGAATGGAATGGGATGGAATGGAGTGGAATGGAATGGAATGGAATGGAATGGAATGGAATGGAATGGAATGGAATCAACCCGAGTAGAACGGAATGGAATGGAATGGAATGGAATGGAATGGAATGGAATGGAATGGAATGGAATGGAATGGAATGGAATTCAATGGAATAGAATGGAATGGAATGGAATAGAATGGAATGGATTGGAATGGAATGGAATGGAATGGAATGGAATGGAATGGAATGGAATGGAATGGAATGGAATGGAATGGAATTCAATGGAATATAATGGAATGGAATGGAATGGAATGGAATGGAATGGAATGGAATGGAATGGAATGGAATGGAATGGAATGGAATGGAATAAAATGGAATTCAATGGAATATAATGGAATGGAATGGAATGGAATTGAATGGAATGGAATGGAATTGAATCAACCCGAATAGAATGGAGTGGATTGGAATGGAATGAAATGGAATGGAATGGAATTCAGTGGAATAGAATGAAATGGAATGGAATGGAATGGAATGGAATGGAATGGAATCGAATGGAATCGGATGGAATGGAGTGGAATGGAATGGAATGGAATGGAATGGGATGGAATGGAGTGGAATGGAATGGAATGGAATGGAATGGAATGGAATGGAATGGAATGGAATGGAATGGAATCAACCCGAGTAGAACGGAATGGAATGGAATGGAATGGAATGGAATGGAATGGAATGGAATGGAATTCAATGGAATAGAATGGAATGGAATGGAATAGAATGGAATGGATTGGAATGGAATGGAATGGAATGGAATGGAATGGAATGGAATGGAGTTCAATAGAATAGAATGGAATGGAATTGAATGGAATGGAATGGAATGGAATGGAATGGAATCGAATGGAATCGAATGGAATCGAATGGAATGTAGTGGAATAGAATGGAATCAACCCGAATAGAACAGAACGGAACGGAACAGAACGGAACGGAATGGAATGGAGTGAAATGGAATGGAATCGAATGGAATCGAAAGGAACCGAATGGAATGGAATGGAAGGGAATGGAATGGAATTGAATGGAATGGAATGGAATGGAATGAACCCGAATAGAACGGAATGGAATGGAATGGAATGGAATGGAATGGAATGGAATGGAATGGAATGGAATGGAATTTAATCGAATGGAATCGAATGGAATGGAATGGAACGGAATGGAATCGAATGGAACGGAAGGGAATTGAATGGAATGGAATGGAATGGAATGGAATCGAATGGAATGGAATGGAATCGAATGGATTGGAATGGAATGGAATGGAATGGAATGGAATGGAATGGAATGGAATCAACCCGAGTAGAATGGAATGGATTGGAATGGAATGCAATGGAATGGAATGGAATGGAATGGAATGGAATGGAATGGAATGGAATGGAATCGAATGGAATCGAATGGAATGGAATGGAATGGAGTGGAAGAGAATGGAATCAACTCGAGTAGAACGGAATGGAATGGAACGGTATGGAACGGAACGGAACGGAATAGAACGGAACGGAATGGAATGGAGTGAAATGGAATGGAATCGAATGGAATCGAATGGAACCGAATGGAATGGAATGGAACGGAATGGAATGGAATGGACTGGAATGGAATGGAATCAACCCAAGTAGAATGTAATGGATTGGAATGGAATGGAATGGAATGGAATGGAATGGAATGGAATGGAATCGAATGGAATGGAATGGAATGGAATCGAATGGAATGGAATGGAATAGAATGGAATTCAATGGAATGGAATGGAATGGAATGGAATTCTATAGAATAGTATGGAAGTGAACGGAATGGAATGGAGTGAAATGGAATGGAATCGAATGGAATCGAAAGGAACCGAATGGAATTGAATGGAAGGGAATGGAATGGAATTGAATGGAATGGAATGGAATCAAAACGAGTAGAATGGAATGGATTGGAATGGAATGGAACGGAATGGAATGGAATGGAATAGAATGGAATCGAATGGAATGGAATGGAATGGAATGGAATGGAATGCAATGGAATGGAATCAACCCGAGTAGAATGGAATGGAATGGAATGGAATGGAATGGAATGGAATGGAATGGAATTCAATGGAATAGAAAAGAATGGAACGGAATGGAATGGAATGAACCCGAGTAGAACGGAATGGAATGGAATGTTTTGGAATGGAATGGAATGGAATGGAATGGAAGCGAATGGAATGGAATGGAATGGAATGGAATGGAATGGAATCGAAAGGAATGGAATGGAATGGAATGGAATGGAATCGAATCGAATGGAATGGAATCGAAAGGAATGGAATGGAATGGAATGGAATGGAATCGAATGGAATGGAATGGAATGGAATGGAATGGAAGGGAATGGAATGGAATGGAGTGGAATAAAATGGAATGGAATGGAATGGAATCAACCCGAATAGAATGGAGTGGATTGGAATGGAATGGAATGGAATGGAATGGAATTCAGTGGAATAGAATGAAATGGAATGGAATGGAATTGAATGGAATGGAATGGAATCGGATGGAATGGAGTGGAATGGAATGGAATGGAATGGAATGGGATGGAATGGAGTGGAATGGAATGGAATGGAATGGAATGGAATGGAATGGAATGGAATCAACCCGAGTAGAACGGAATGGAATGGAATGGAAAGGAACGGAATGGAATGGAATGGAATGGAATGGAATGGAATTCAATGGAATAGAATGGAATGGAATGGAATAGAATGGAATGGATTGGAATGGAATGGAATGGAATGGAATGGAATGGAATGGAATGGAATCAACCCGAGTAGAACGGAATGGATTGGAATGGAAAGGAATGGAATGGAATGGAATGGAATGAACGGAATGGAATGGAATGGAATGGAATCGAACGGAATCGAATGGAATCGAATGGAATGGAACGGAATGGAATGGAATGGAATGGAATCGAGTGGAATGGAATGGAATGGAATGGAATCGAATGGAATGGAATGGAATGGAATGGAATGGAATGGAATGGAATGGAATGGAATGGAATCAACCCGAGTAGAACGGAATGGAATGGAATGGAATGGAATGGAATGGAATGGAATGGAATGGAATGGAATGGAATGGACTGGAATTCAATGGAATATAATGGAATGGAATGGAATGGAATGGAATGGAATGGAATGGAATGGAATGGAATGGAATGGAATGGAATGGAATCAACCCGAGTAGAACGGAATGGAATGGAATGGAAAGGAATGGAATGGAATGGAATGGAATGGAATGGAATGGAATGGAATGGAATGGAACGGAACGGAATGGAATGGAATGGAATGGAATGGAATGGAATGGAATGGAATTCAATGGAATAGAATGGAATGGAATGAAACGGAATGGAATCAACCCGAATAGAATGGAATGGATTGTAATGGAATGGAATGGAATGGAATGGAATGGAATGGAATGGAATGGAACGGAATCAACCCGAGTAGAACGGAATGGAATGGAATGGAATAGAATGGAAAGGAATGGAATGGAATGGAATGGAATTCAATGGAATGGAATGGAATGGAATGGAATGGAAGGGAATAGAATCAACCCGAGTAGAACGGAATGGAAGGGAATGGAATGGAATGGAATGGAATGGAATGGAATGGAATGGAATGGAAAGGAATGGAATCAACCCGAGTAGAACGGAATGGAATGGAATGGAATGGAATGGAATTCAAAGAAATGGAATGGAATGGAATGGAATATAATGGAATGGAATCAACCCGAGTAGAACGGAATGGAATGGAATGGAATGGAATGGAATGGAATGGCATGGAATGGAATGGAATGGAATGGAATGGCATGGAATGGAATGGAATGGAATGAAATGGAATGGAATGGAATGGAATGGAATGGAATCGAATGGAATCGAATGGAATCGAATGGAATGGAGTGGAATATTATGGAATCAACCCGAGTAGAAAGGAATGGAATGGAACGGAACGGAATGGAACGGAACGGAAAGGAATGGAATGGAGTGAAATGGAATGGAATCGAATGGAATCGAATGGAACCGAATGGAATGGAATGGAAGGGAATGGAATGGAATGGAAGGGAATGGAATGGAATGGAATGGAGTGGAATGGAATCAACCCGAATAGAATGGAATGGATTGGAATGGAATGGAATGGAATGGAATAGAATGGAATGGAATGGAATCGAATGGAATGGAATGGAATGGAATGGAATGGAATGGAATGGAATGGAATGGAATCAACCCGAGTAGAACGGAATGGAATGGAATGGAATGGAATGGAATGGAATGGAATGGAATGGAATGGAATGGAATTCAATGGAATGGAATGGAATGGAATGGAATGGAATGGAATGGAATGGAATGGAATGGAATGGAGTCTAATGGAATCGAATGGAATCGAATGGAATGGAATGGAATAGAATGGAATCAACACGAGTTGAAAGGAATGGAATGGAATGGAATGGAATGGAATGGAATGGAATGGAATGGAATGGAATGCAATGAAATGGAAAGGAATGGAATGGAATCGAATGGAATGGACTGGAATGAAATGGAAAGGAATGGAATAGACTGGAATGGAATGGAATGGAATCGAATGGAATGGACTGGAATGAAAAGGAAAGGAATGGAATAGACTGGAATGGAATGGAATGGAATCAACCCGAGTAGAATGGAATGGATTGGAATGGAATGGAATGGAATCGAATGGAATCGAATGGAACCGAATGGAATGGAATGGAAGGGAATGGAATGGAATGGAATGGAATGGAATGGAATGGAATCAACCCGAGTAGAATGGAATGGATTGGAATGGAATGGAATATAATGTAATGGAATGGAATGGAATCGAATGGAATCGAATGGAATCGAATGGAATCGAATGGAATGGAATGGAATGGAATGGAATGGTATGGAATGGAATCAACCCGAGTAGAACGGAATGGAATGTAATGGAATGGAATGGAATGGAATGGAATGGAATGGAATGGAATGGAATGGAAAGGAATGGAATTCAATGGAATGGAATGGAATGGAATGGAATGGAATGGAATCAACCCGAGTAGAACGGAATGGAATGGAATGGAATGGAATGGAATGGAATGGAATGGAATGGAATGGAATGGAATGGAACGGAACGGAACGGAATGGAATGGAATGGAATGGAATGGAATGGAATGGAATTCAATGGAATAGAATGGAATGGAATGAAACGGAATGGAGTCAACCCGAGTAGAATGGAATGGATTGTAATGGAATGGAATGGAATGGAATGGAATGGAATGGAATGGAATGGAATGGAATGGAATGGAATGGAATCGAATGGAATGGAATGGAATGGAATGGAATGGAATGGAATGGAATGGAATGGAATGGAATGGAATGGAATCAACCCGAGTAGAACGGAATGGAAAGGAATGGAATAGAATGGAAAGGAATGGAATGGAATGGAATGGAATTCAATGGAATGGAATGGAATGGAATGGAAGGGAATAGAATCAACCCGAGTAGAACGGAATGGAATGGAATGGAATGGAATGGAATGGAATGGAATGGAATGGAATGGAATGGAATGGAATTCAATGGAATAGAATGGAATGGAATGGAATGGAATGGAATCAACCCGAGTAGAATGGAATGGATTGGAATGGAATGGAATGGAATCAACCCGAGTAGAACGGAATGGAATGGAATGGAATGGAATGGAATGGAATTCAAAGAAATGGAATGGAATGGAATGGAATATAATGGAATGGAATCAACCCGAGTAGAACGGAATGGAATGGAATGGAATGGAATGGAATGGAATGGCATGGAATGGAATGGAATGGAATGGAATGGCATGGCATGGAATGGAATGGAATGAAATGGAATGGAATGGAATGGAATGGAATGGAATGGAATCGAATGGAATCGAATGGAATCGAATGGAATGGAGTGGAATAGAATGGAATCAACCCGAGTAGAAAGGAATGGAATGGACCGGAACGGAATGGAACGGAACGGAAAGGAATGGAATGGAGTGAAATGGAATGGAATCGAATGGAATCGAATGGAACCGAATGGAATGGAATGGAAGGGAATGGAATGGAATGGAGTGGAATGGAATCAACCCGAATAGAATGGAATGGATTGGAATGGAATGGAATGGAATGGAATAGAATGGAATGGAATGGAATCGAATGGAATCGAATGGAATCGAATGGAATGGAATGGAATGGAATGGAATCAACCCGAGTAGAACGGAATGGAATGGAATGGAATGGAATGGAATGGAATGGAATGGAATGGAATGGAATGGAATGGAATGGAATGGAATGGAATGGAATTCTATGGAATGGAATGGAATGGAATGGAATGGAATGGAATGGAATGGAATCTAATGGAATCTAATGGAATCGAATGGAATGGAATGGAATAGAATGGAATCAACCCGAGTAGAAAGGAATGGAATGGAATGGAATGGAATGGAATGGAATAGAATGGAATGGAATGGAATGGAATGGAATGGAATGGAATGGAATGGAATGGAATGGAATGGAATGGAATGGAATGGAATGCAATGAAATGGAAAGGAATGGAATGGAATCGAATGGAATGGACTGGAATGAAATGGAAAGGAATGGAATAGACTGGAATGGAATGGAATGGAATCGAATGTAATGGACTGGAATGAAATGGAAAGGAATGGAATAGACTGGAATGGAAAGGAATGGAATCAACCCGAGTAGAATGGAATGGATTGGAATGGAATGGAATGGAATCGAATGGAAACGAATGGAACCGAATGGAATGGAATGGAAGGGAATGGAATGGAATGGAATGGAATGGAATGGAATCAACCCGAGTAGAATGGAATGGATTGGAATGGAATGGAATATAATGTAATGGAATGGAATGGAATCGAATGGAATCGAATGGAATGGAATGGAATGGAATGGAATGGAATGGAATGGAACGGAATGGAATCAACCCGAGTAGAACGGAATGGAATGGAATGGAATGGAATGGAATGGAATGGAATGGAATGGAATGGAATGGAATGGAATGGAATGGAAAGGAATGGAATTCAATGGAATGGAATGGAATGGAATGGAATGGAATGGAATGGAATGGAATGGAATGGAATGGAATGGAATCAACCCGAGTAGAACGGAATGGAATGGAATGGAATGGAATGGAATGGAAAGGAATGGAATGGAATGGAATCAACCCCAGTAGAACGGAATGGAATGGAATGGAATGGAATGGAATGGAATGGAATGGAATGGAATGGAATGGAATGGAATGGAATGGAATAAAATGGAATTCAATGGAATATAATGGAATGGAATGGAATGGAATGGAATGGAATGGAATGGAATGGAATGGAATCAACCCGAATAGAATGGAGTTGATTGGAATGGAATGAAATGGAATGGAATGGAATTCAGTGGAATAGAATGAAATGGAATGGAATGGAATTGAATGGAATGGAATGGAATCGAATGGAATCGGATGGAATGGAGTGGAATGGAATGGAATGGAATGGGATAGAATGGAGTGGAATGGAATGGAATGGAATGGAATGGAATGGAATGGAATGGAATGGAATGGAATCAACCCGAGTAGAACGGAATGGAATGGAATGGAATGGAATGGAATGGAATGGAATGGAATGGAATGGAATGGAATTCAATGGAATAGAATGGAATGGAATGGAATAGAATGGAATGGATTGGAATGGAATGGAATGGAATGGAATGGAATGGAATGGAATGGAATGGAATGGAATGGAATGGAATGGAATGGAATTCAATGGAATATAATGGAATGGAATGGAATGGAATGGAATGGAATGGAATGGAATGGAATGGAATGGAATGGAATGGAATAAAATGGAATTCAATGGAATATAATGGAATGGAATGGAATGGAATGGAATGGAATGGAATGGAATGGAATGGAATCAACCCGAATAGAATGGAGTGGATTGGAATGGAATGAAATGGAATGGAATGGAATTCAGTGGAATAGAATGAAATGGAATGGAATGGAATTGAATGGAATGGAATGGAATCGAATGGAATCGGATGGAATGGAGTGGAATGGAATGGAATGGAATGGAATGGGATGGAATGGAGTGGAATGGAATGGAATGGAATGGAATGGAATGGAATGGAATGGAATGGAATCAACCCGAGTAGAACGGAATGGAATGGAATGGAATGGAATGGAATGGAATGGAATGGAATGGAATGGAATGGAATCAACCCGAGTAGAACGGAATGGATTGGAATGGAAAGGAATGGAATGGAATGGAATGGAATGAACGGAATGGAATGGAATGGAATGGAATCGAACGGAATCGAATGGAATCGAATGGAATGGAACGGAATGGAATGGAATGGAATGGAATCGAGTGGAATGGAATGGAATGGAATGGAATCGAATGGAATGGAATGGAATGGAATGGAATGGAATGGAATGGAATGGAATGGAATGGAATCAACCCGAGTAGAACGGAATGGAATGGAATGGAATGGAATGGAATGGAATGGAATGGAATGGAATGGAATGGAATGGACTGGAATTCAATGGAATATAATGGAATGGAATGGAATGGAATGGAATGGAATGGAATGGAATGGAATGGAATGGAATGGAATGGAATGGAATCAACCCGAGTAGAACGGAATGGAATGGAATGGAAAGGAATGGAATGGAATGGAATGGAATGGAATGGAATGGAATGGAATGGAATGGAACGGAACGGAATGGAATGGAATGGAATGGAATGGAATGGAATGGAATGGAATTCAATGGAATAGAATGGAATGGAATGAAACGGAATGGAATCAACCCGAATAGAATGGAATGGATTGTAATGGAATGGAATGGAATGGAATGGAATGGAATGGAATGGAATGGAATGGAATGGAACGGAATCAACCCGAGTAGAACGGAATGGAATGGAATGGAATAGAATGGAAAGGAATGGAATGGAATGGAATGGAATTCAATGGAATGGAATGGAATGGAATGGAATGGAAGGGAATAGAATCAACCCGAGTAGAACGGAATGGAAGGGAATGGAATGGAATGGAATGGAATGGAATGGAATGGAATGGAATGGAAAGGAATGGAATCAACCCGAGTAGAACGGAATGGAATGGAATGGAATGGAATGGAATTCAAAGAAATGGAATGGAATGGAATGGAATATAATGGAATGGAATCAACCCGAGTAGAACGGAATGGAATGGAATGGAATGGAATGGAATGGAATGGCATGGAATGGAATGGAATGGAATGGAATGGCATGGAATGGAATGGAATGGAATGAAATGGAATGGAATGGAATGGAATGGAATGGAATCGAATGGAATCGAATGGAATCGAATGGAATGGAGTGGAATATTATGGAATCAACCCGAGTAGAAAGGAATGGAATGGAACGGAACGGAATGGAACGGAACGGAAAGGAATGGAATGGAGTGAAATGGAATGGAATCGAATGGAATCGAATGGAACCGAATGGAATGGAATGGAAGGGAATGGAATGGAATGGAAGGGAATGGAATGGAATGGAATGGAGTGGAATGGAATCAACCCGAATAGAATGGAATGGATTGGAATGGAATGGAATGGAATGGAATAGAATGGAATGGAATGGAATCGAATGGAATGGAATGGAATGGAATGGAATGGAATGGAATGGAATGGAATGGAATCAACCCGAGTAGAACGGAATGGAATGGAATGGAATGGAATGGAATGGAATGGAATGGAATGGAATGGAATGGAATTCAATGGAATGGAATGGAATGGAATGGAATGGAATGGAATGGAATGGAATGGAATGGAATGGAGTCTAATGGAATCGAATGGAATCGAATGGAATGGAATGGAATAGAATGGAATCAACACGAGTTGAAAGGAATGGAATGGAATGGAATGGAATGGAATGGAATGGAATGGAATGGAATGGAATGCAATGAAATGGAAAGGAATGGAATGGAATCGAATGGAATGGACTGGAATGAAATGGAAAGGAATGGAATAGACTGGAATGGAATGGAATGGAATCGAATGGAATGGACTGGAATGAAAAGGAAAGGAATGGAATAGACTGGAATGGAATGGAATGGAATCAACCCGAGTAGAATGGAATGGATTGGAATGGAATGGAATGGAATCGAATGGAATCGAATGGAACCGAATGGAATGGAATGGAAGGGAATGGAATGGAATGGAATGGAATGGAATGGAATGGAATCAACCCGAGTAGAATGGAATGGATTGGAATGGAATGGAATATAATGTAATGGAATGGAATGGAATCGAATGGAATCGAATGGAATCGAATGGAATCGAATGGAATGGAATGGAATGGAATGGAATGGTATGGAATGGAATCAACCCGAGTAGAACGGAATGGAATGTAATGGAATGGAATGGAATGGAATGGAATGGAATGGAATGGAATGGAATGGAAAGGAATGGAATTCAATGGAATGGAATGGAATGGAATGGAATGGAATGGAATCAACCCGAGTAGAACGGAATGGAATGGAATGGAATGGAATGGAATGGAATGGAATGGAATGGAATGGAATGGAATGGAATGGAACGGAACGGAACGGAATGGAATGGAATGGAATGGAATGGAATGGAATGGAATTCAATGGAATAGAATGGAATGGAATGAAACGGAATGGAGTCAACCCGAGTAGAATGGAATGGATTGTAATGGAATGGAATGGAATGGAATGGAATGGAATGGAATGGAATGGAATGGAATGGAATGGAATGGAATCGAATGGAATGGAATGGAATGGAATGGAATGGAATGGAATGGAATGGAATGGAATGGAATGGAATGGAATCAACCCGAGTAGAACGGAATGGAAAGGAATGGAATAGAATGGAAAGGAATGGAATGGAATGGAATGGAATTCAATGGAATGGAATGGAATGGAATGGAAGGGAATAGAATCAACCCGAGTAGAACGGAATGGAATGGAATGGAATGGAATGGAATGGAATGGAATGGAATGGAATGGAATGGAATGGAATTCAATGGAATAGAATGGAATGGAATGGAATGGAATGGAATCAACCCGAGTAGAATGGAATGGATTGGAATGGAATGGAATGGAATCAACCCGAGTAGAACGGAATGGAATGGAATGGAATGGAATGGAATGGAATTCAAAGAAATGGAATGGAATGGAATGGAATATAATGGAATGGAATCAACCCGAGTAGAACGGAATGGAATGGAATGGAATGGAATGGAATGGAATGGCATGGAATGGAATGGAATGGAATGGAATGGCATGGCATGGAATGGAATGGAATGAAATGGAATGGAATGGAATGGAATGGAATGGAATGGAATCGAATGGAATCGAATGGAATCGAATGGAATGGAGTGGAATAGAATGGAATCAACCCGAGTAGAAAGGAATGGAATGGACCGGAACGGAATGGAACGGAACGGAAAGGAATGGAATGGAGTGAAATGGAATGGAATCGAATGGAATCGAATGGAACCGAATGGAATGGAATGGAAGGGAATGGAATGGAATGGAGTGGAATGGAATCAACCCGAATAGAATGGAATGGATTGGAATGGAATGGAATGGAATGGAATAGAATGGAATGGAATGGAATCGAATGGAATCGAATGGAATCGAATGGAATGGAATGGAATGGAATGGAATCAACCCGAGTAGAACGGAATGGAATGGAATGGAATGGAATGGAATGGAATGGAATGGAATGGAATGGAATGGAATGGAATGGAATGGAATGGAATGGAATTCTATGGAATGGAATGGAATGGAATGGAATGGAATGGAATGGAATGGAATCTAATGGAATCTAATGGAATCGAATGGAATGGAATGGAATAGAATGGAATCAACCCGAGTAGAAAGGAATGGAATGGAATGGAATGGAATGGAATGGAATAGAATGGAATGGAATGGAATGGAATGGAATGGAATGGAATGGAATGGAATGGAATGGAATGGAATGGAATGGAATGGAATGCAATGAAATGGAAAGGAATGGAATGGAATCGAATGGAATGGACTGGAATGAAATGGAAAGGAATGGAATAGACTGGAATGGAATGGAATGGAATCGAATGTAATGGACTGGAATGAAATGGAAAGGAATGGAATAGACTGGAATGGAAAGGAATGGAATCAACCCGAGTAGAATGGAATGGATTGGAATGGAATGGAATGGAATCGAATGGAAACGAATGGAACCGAATGGAATGGAATGGAAGGGAATGGAATGGAATGGAATGGAATGGAATGGAATCAACCCGAGTAGAATGGAATGGATTGGAATGGAATGGAATATAATGTAATGGAATGGAATGGAATCGAATGGAATCGAATGGAATGGAATGGAATGGAATGGAATGGAATGGAATGGAACGGAATGGAATCAACCCGAGTAGAACGGAATGGAATGGAATGGAATGGAATGGAATGGAATGGAATGGAATGGAATGGAATGGAATGGAATGGAATGGAATGGAAAGGAATGGAATTCAATGGAATGGAATGGAATGGAATGGAATGGAATGGAATGGAATGGAATGGAATGGAATGGAATGGAATCAACCCGAGTAGAACGGAATGGAATGGAATGGAATGGAATGGAATGGAAAGGAATGGAATGGAATGGAATCAACCCCAGTAGAACGGAATGGAATGGAATGGAATGGAATGGAATGGAATGGAATGGAATGGAATGGAATGGAATGGAATGGAATGGAATAAAATGGAATTCAATGGAATATAATGGAATGGAATGGAATGGAATGGAATGGAATGGAATGGAATGGAATGGAATCAACCCGAATAGAATGGAGTTGATTGGAATGGAATGAAATGGAATGGAATGGAATTCAGTGGAATAGAATGAAATGGAATGGAATGGAATTGAATGGAATGGAATGGAATCGAATGGAATCGGATGGAATGGAGTGGAATGGAATGGAATGGAATGGGATAGAATGGAGTGGAATGGAATGGAATGGAATGGAATGGAATGGAATGGAATGGAATGGAATGGAATCAACCCGAGTAGAACGGAATGGAATGGAATGGAATGGAATGGAATGGAATGGAATGGAATGGAATGGAATGGAATTCAATGGAATAGAATGGAATGGAATGGAATAGAATGGAATGGATTGGAATGGAATGGAATGGAATGGAATGGAATGGAATGGAATGGAATGGAATGGAATGGAATGGAATGGAATGGAATTCAATGGAATATAATGGAATGGAATGGAATGGAATGGAATGGAATGGAATGGAATGGAATGGAATGGAATGGAATGGAATAAAATGGAATTCAATGGAATATAATGGAATGGAATGGAATGGAATGGAATGGAATGGAATGGAATGGAATGGAATCAACCCGAATAGAATGGAGTGGATTGGAATGGAATGAAATGGAATGGAATGGAATTCAGTGGAATAGAATGAAATGGAATGGAATGGAATTGAATGGAATGGAATGGAATCGAATGGAATCGGATGGAATGGAGTGGAATGGAATGGAATGGAATGGAATGGGATGGAATGGAGTGGAATGGAATGGAATGGAATGGAATGGAATGGAATGGAATGGAATGGAATCAACCCGAGTAGAACGGAATGGAATGGAATGGAATGGAATGGAATGGAATGGAATGGAATGGAATGGAATGGAATTCAATGGAATAGAATGGAATGGAATGGAATAGAATGGAATGGATTGGAATGGAATCGAATGGAATGGAATGGAATGGAATGGAATGGAATGGAATGGAATGGAATGGAATGGAATGGAATGGAATGGAATGGAATGGAATGGAATTCAATGGAATATAATGGAATGGAATGGAATGGAATGGAATGGAATGGAATGGAATGGAATGGAATGGAATCAACCCGAGTAGAACGGAATGGAATGGAATGGAAAGGAATGGAATGGAATGGAATGGAATGGAATGGAATGGAATCGAATGGAATCGAATGGAATCGAATGGAATGGAACGGAATGGAACGGAATGGAATGGAATGGAATGGAATGGAATGGAATGGATTTCAATGGAATAGAATGGAATGGAATGAAATGGAATGGAATCAACCCGAGTAGAATGGAATGGATTGTAATGGAATGGAATGGAATGGAATGGAATGGAATGGAATGGAATGGAATGGAATGGAATCGAATGGAATCGAATGGAATGGAATGGAATGGAATGGAATGGAATGGAATGGAATGGAATGGAATGGAATCAACCCGAGTAGAACGGAATGGAATGGAATGGAATAGAATGGAAAGGAATGGAATGGAATGGAATGGAATTCAATGGAATGGAATTGAATGGAATGGAAGGGAATAGAATCAACCCGAGTAGAACGGAATGGAAGGGAATGGAATGGAATGGAATGGAATGGAATGGAATGGAATGGAATGGAATTCAATGGAATAGAATGGAATGGAATGGAATGGAATGGAATCAACCCGAGTAGAATGGAATGGATTGGAATGGAATGGAATGGAATGGAATGGAATGGAATGGAATGGAATGGAATGGAAAGGAATGGAATCAACCCGAGTAGAACGGAATGGAATGGAATGCAATGGAATGGAATGGAATTCAAAGAAATGGAATGGAATGGAATGGAATATAATGGAATGGAATCAACCCGAGTAGAACGGAATGGAATGGAATGGAATGGAATGGAATGGAATGGAATTCAATGGAATAGAATGGAATGGAATGAAACGGAATGGAATCAACCCGAATAGAATGGAATGGATTGTAATGGAATGGAATGGAATGGAATGGAATGGAATGGAATGGAATGGAATGGAATGGAACGGAATCAACCCGAGTAGAACGGAATGGAATGGAATGGAATAGAATGGAAAGGAATGGAATGGAATGGAATGGAATTCAATGGAATGGAATGGAATGGAATGGAATGGAAGGGAATAGAATCAACCCGAGTAGAACGGAATGGAAGGGAATGGAATGGAATGGAATGGAATGGAATGGAATGGAATGGAATGGAAAGGAATGGAATCAACCCGAGTAGAACGGAATGGAATGGAATGGAATGGAATGGAATTCAAAGAAATGGAATGGAATGGAATGGAATATAATGGAATGGAATCAACCCGAGTAGAACGGAATGGAATGGAATGGAATGGAATGGAATGGAATGGAATGGAATGGAATGGAATGGAATGGAATGGCATGGAATGGAATGGAATGGAATGAAATGGAATGGAATGGAATGGAATGGAATGGAATCGAATGGAATCGAATGGAATCGAATGGAATGGCGTGGAATATTATGGAATCAACCCGAGTAGAAAGGAATGGAATGGAACGGAACGGAATGGAACGGAACGGAAAGGAATGGAATGGAGTGAAATGGAATGGAATCGAATGGAATCGAATGGAACCGAATGGAATGGAATGGAAGGGAATGGAATGGAATGGAAGGGAATGGAATGGAATGGAATGGAGTGGAATGGAATCAACCCGAATAGAATGGAATGGATTGGAATGGAATGGAATGGAATGGAATAGAATGGAATGGAATGGAATCGAATGGAATGGAATGGAATGGAATGGAATGGAATGGAATGGAATCAACCCGAGTAGAACGGAATGGAATGGAATGGAATGGAATGGAATGGAATGGAATGGAATGGAATTCAATGGAATGGAATGGAATGGAATGGAATGGAATGGAATGGAATGGAATTCAATGGAATGGAATGGAATGGAATGGAATGGAATGGAATGGAGTCTAATGGAATCGAATGGAATCGAATGGAATGGAATGGAATAGAATGGAATCAACACGAGTTGAAAGGAATGGAATGGAATGGAATGGAATGGAATGGAATGGAATGGAATGGAATGGAATGGAATGGAATAAACCCGAGTAGAACGGAATGGAATGGAATGGAATGGAATGGAATGGAATGGAACGGAACGGAATGGAATGGAATGGAATGGAATGGAATGGAATGGAATTCAATGGAATAGAATGGAATGGAATGAAACGGAATGGAATCAACCCGAGTAGAATGGAATGGATTGTAATGGAATGGAATGGAATGGAATGGAATGGAATGGAATGGAATGGAATGGAATGGAATGGAATGGAATGGAATGGAATGGAATTGAATGGAATCAACCCGAGTAGAACGGAATGGAAAGGAATGGAATAGAATGGAAAGGAATGGAATGGAATGGAATGGAATTCAATGGAATGGAATGGAATGGAATGGAAGGGAATAGAATCAACCCGAGTAGAACGGAATGGAATGGAATGGAATGGAATGGAATGGAATGGAATGGAATGGAATGGAATGGAATGGAATTCAATGGAATAGAATGGAATGGAATGGAATGGAATGGAATCAACCCGAGTAGAATGGAATGGATTGGAATGTAATGGAATGGAATGGAATGGAATGGAATGGAATGGAAAGGAATGGAATCAACCCGAGTAGAACGGAATGGAATGGAATGGAATGGAATGGAATGGAATTCAAAGAAATCGAATGGAATGGAATGGAATATAATGGAATGGAATCAACCCGAGTAGAACGGAATGGAATGGAATGGAATGGAATGGAATGGAATGGCATGGAATGGAATGGAATGGAATGGAATGGCATGGCATGGAATGGAATGGAATGAAATGGAATGGAATGGAATGGAATGGAATGGAATGGAATGGAATCGAATGGAATCGAATGGAATCGAATGGAATGGAGTGGAATAGAATGGAATCAACCCGAGTAGAAAGGAATGGAATGGACCGGAACGGAATGGAACGGAACGGAAAGGAATGGAATGGAGTGAAATGGAATGGAATCGAATGGAATCGAATGGAACCGAATGGAATGGAATGGAAGGGAATGGACTGGAATGGAGTGGAATGGAATCAACCCGAATAGAATGGAATGGATTGGAATGGAATGGAATGGAATGGAATAGAATGGAATGGAATGGAATCGAATGGAATCGAATGGAATCGAATGGAATGGAATGGAATGGAATGGAATCAACCCGAGTAGAACGGAATGGAATGGAATGGAATGGAATGGAATGGAATGGAATGGAATGGAATGGAATGGAATGGAATGGAATGGAATTCTATGGAATGGAATGGAATGGAATGGAATGGAATGGAATGGAATGGAATGGAATGGAATGGAATGGAATCTAATGGAATCTAATGGAATCGAATGGAATGGAATGGAATAGAATGGAATCAACCCGAGTAGAAAGGAATGGAATGGAATGGAATGGAATGGAATGGAATGGAATGGAATGGAATGGAATGGAATGGAATGGAATGGAATGGAATGGAATGGAATGCAATGAAATGGAAAGGAATGGAATGGAATCGAATGGAATGGACTGGAATGAAATGGAAAGGAATGGAATAGACTGGAATGGAATGGAATGGAATCGAATGTAATGGACTGGAATGAAATGGAAAGGAATGGAATAGACTGGAATGGAAAGGAATGGAATCAACCCGAGTAGAATGGAATGGATTGGAATGGAATGGAATGGAATCGAATGGAAACGAATGGAACCGAATGGAATGGAATGGAAGGGAATGGAATGGAATGGAATGGAATGGAATGGAATCAACCCGAGGAGAATGGAATGGATTGGAATGGAATGGAATATAATGTAATGGAATGGAATGGAATCGAATGGAATCGAATGGAATGGAATGGAATGGAATGGAATGGAATGGAATGGAACGGAATGGAATCAACCCGAGTAGAACGGAATGGAATGGAATGGAATGGAATGGAATGGAATGGAATGGAATGGAATGGAATGGAATGGAAAGGAATGGAATTCAATGGAATGGAATGGAATGGAATGGAATGGAATGGAATGGAATGGAATGGAATGGAATGGAATCAACCCGAGTAGAACGGAATGGAATGGAATGGAATGGAATGGAATGGAATGGAATGGAATGGAATCAACCCCAGTAGAACGGAATGGAATGGAATGGAATGGAATGGAATGGAATGGAATGGAATGGAATGGAATGGAATGGAATGGAATGGTATAAAATGGAATTCAATGGAATATAATGGAATGGAATGGAATGGAATGGAATGGAATGGAATGGAATGGAATCAACCCGAATAGAATGGAGTTGATTGGAATGGAATGAAATGGAATGGAATGGAATTCAGTGGAATAGAATGAAATGGAATGGAATGGAATTGAATGGAATGGAATGGAATCGAATGGAATCGGATGGAATGGAGTGGAATGGAATGGAATGGAATGGAATGGGATGGAATGGAGTGGAATGGAATGGAATGGAATGGAATGGAATGGAATGGAATGGAATCAACCCGAGTAGAACGGAATGGAATGGAATGGAATGGAATGGAATGGAATGGAATGGAATGGAATGGAATTCAATGGAATAGAATGGAATGGAATGGAATAGAATGGAATGGATTGGAATGGAATCGAATGGAATGGAATGGAATGGAATGGAATGGAATGGAATGGAATGGAATGGAATGGAATGGAATGGAATTCAATGGAATATAATGGAATGGAATGGAATGGAATGGAATGGAATGGAATGGAATGGAATGGAATGGAATGAAATGGAATAAAATGGAATTCAATGGAATATAATGGAATGGAATGGAATGGAATGGAATGGAATGGAATGGAATGGAATCAACCCGAATAGAATGGAGTGGATTGGAATGGAATGAAATGGAATGGAATGGAATTCAGTGGAATAGAATGAAATGGAATGGAATGGAATTGAATGGAATGGAATGGAATCGAATGGAATCGGATGGAATGGAGTGGAATGGAATGGAATGGAATGGAATGGGATGGAATGGAGTGGAATGGAATGGAATGGAATGGAATGGAATGGAATGGAATGGAATGGAATGGAATGGAATCAACCCGAGTAGAACGGAATGGAATGGAATGGAATGGAATGGAATGGAATGGAATGGAATGGAATGGAATTCAATGGAATAGAATGGAATGGAATGGAATAGAATGGAATGGATTGGAATGGAATCGAATGGAATGGAATGGAATGGAATGGAATGGAATGGAATGGAATGGAATGGAATGGAATGGAATGGAATTCAATGGAATATAATGGAATGGAATGGAATGGAATGGAATGGAATGGAATGGAATGGAATGGAATGGAATGGAATCAACCCGAGTAGAACGGAATGGAATGGAATGGAAAGGAATGGAATGGAATGGAATGGAATGGAATCGAATGGAATGGAATGGAATGGAATGGAATGGAATGGAATCGAATGGAATCGAATGGAATCGAATGGAATGGAACGGAATGGAACGGAATGGAATGGAATGGAATGGAATGGAATGGAATGGAATTCAATGGAATAGAATGGAATGGAATGAAATGGAATGGAATCAACCCGAGTAGAATGGAATGGATTGTAATGGAATGGAATGGAATGGAATGGAATGGAATGGAATGGAATGGAATGGAATCGAATGGAATCGAATGGAATGGAATGGAATGGAATGGAATGGAATGGAATGGAATGGATTGGAATGGAATCAACCCGAGTAGAACGGAATGGAATGGAATGGAATAGAATGGAAAGGAATGGAATGGAATGGAATGGAATTCAATGGAATGGAATTGAATGGAATGGAAGGGAATAGAATCAACCCGAGTAGAACGGAATGGAAGGGAATGGAATGGAATGGAATGGAATGGAATGGAATGGAATGGAATTCAATGGAATAGAATGGAATGGAATGGAATGGAATGGAATCAACCCGAGTAGAATGGAATGGATTGGAATGGAATGGAATGGAATGGAATGGAATGGAATGGAATGGAATGGAAAGGAATGGAATCAACCCGAGTAGAACGGAATGGAATGGAATGCAATGGAATGGAATGGAATTCAAAGAAATGGAATGGAATGGAATGGAATATAATGGAATGGAATCAACCCGAGTAGAACGGAATGGAATGGAATGGAATGGAATGGAATGGAATGGAATGGAATGGCACGGAATGGAATGGAATGGAATGGAATGGAATGGCATGGAATGGAATGGAATTGAATGAAATGGAATGGAATGGAATGGAATGGAATGGAATGGAATGGAATGGAATGGAATCGAATGGAATCGAATGGAATCGAATGGAATGGAGTGGAATAGAATGGAATCAACCCGAGTAGAAAGGAATGGAATGGAACGGAACGGAAAGGAATGGAATGGAGTGAAATGGAATGGAATCGAATGGAATCGAACGGAACCAAATGGAATGGAATGGAAGGGAATGGAATGGAATGGAATGGAATGGAATGCAATCAACCCGAGTAGAATGGAATGGATACGAATGGAATGGAATGGAATGGAATGGAATGGAATGGAATGGAATGGAATGGAATCGAATGGAATCGAATGGAATGGAATGGAATGGAATGGAATCAACCCGAGTAGAACGGAATGGAATGGAATGGAATGGAATGGAATGGAATGGAATGGAATGGAATCAACCCCAGTAGAACGGAATGGAATGGAATGGAATGGAATGGAATGGAATGGAATGGAATGGAATGGAATGGAATGGAATGAAATGGAATTCAATGGAATATAATGGAATGGAATGGAATGGAATGGAATGGAATGGAATGGAATGGAATCAACCCGAATAGAATGGAGTGGATTGGAATGGAATGAAATGGAATGGAATGGAATTCAGTGGAATAGAATGAAATGGAATGGAATGGAATTGAATGGAATGGAATGGAATCGAATGGAATCGGATGGAATGGAGTGGAATGGAATGGAATGGAATGGAAAGGGATGGAATGGAGTGGAATGGAATGGAATGGAATGGAATGGAATGGAATGGAATGGAATCAACCCGAGTAGAACGGAATGGAATGGAATGGAATGGAATGGAATGGAATGGAATGCAATGGAATGGAATGGAATTCAATGGAATAGAATGGAATGGAATGGAATAGAATGGAATGGATTGGAATGGAATGGAATGGAATGGAATGGAATGGAATGGAATGGAATGGAATGGAATGGAATTCAATGGAATATAATGGAATGGAATGGAATGGAATGGAATGGAATGGAATGGAATGGAATGGAATGGAATGGAATGGAATGGAATAAAATGGAATTCAATGGAATATAATGGAATGGAATGGAATGGAATGGAATGGAATGGAGTGGAATGGAATGGAATCAACCCGAATAGAATGGAGTGGATTGGAATGGAATGAAATGGAATGGAATGGAATTCAGTGGAATAGAATGAAATGGAATGGAATGGAATTGAATGGAATGGAATGGAATCGAATGGAATCGGATGGAATGGAGTGGAATGGAATGGAATGGAATGGAATGGGATGGAATGGAGTGGAATGGAATGGAATGGAATGGAATGGAATGGAATGGAATGGAATGGAATCAACCCGAGTAGAACGGAATGTAATGGAATGGAATGGAATGGAATGGAATGGAATGGAATGGAATGGAATTCAATGGAATAGAATGGAATGGAATGGAATAGAATGGAATGGATTGGAATGGAATCGAATGGAATGGAATGGAATGGAATGGAATGGAATGGAATGGAATGGAATGGAATGGAATGGAATGGAATTCAATGGAATATAATGGAATGGAATGGAATGGAATGGAATGGAATGGAATGGAATGGAATGGAATGGAATGGAATGGAATGGAATGGAATGGAATCAACCCGAGTAGAACGGAATGGAAAGGAATGGAAAGGAATGGAATGGAATGGAATGGAATGGAATGGAATGGGATGGAATGGAATCGAATGGAATCGAATGGAATCGAATGGAATGGAACGGAATGGAATGGAATGGAATGGAATGGAATGGAATGGAATGGAATGGAATGGAATTCAATGGAATAGAATGGAATGGAATGAAATGGAATGGAATCAACCCGAGTAGAATGGAATGGATTGTAATGGAATGGAATGGAATGGAATGGAATGGAATGGAATGGAATGGAATGGAATGGAATCGAATGGAATCGAATGGAATGGAATGGAATGGAATGGAATGGAATGGAATGGAATGGAATGGAATGGAATGG